>NW_025321492.1:0-6772 GCF_019176455.1 Solea senegalensis
TCCTCAACATGTCATAATTCAAAGTTTGTCCCCATTCTGCCTTAATTCTTTCCACAAATTGTCTTCAGTTATCTTCAGTCTGTCCTCTGTTGTCAGTCTGTCCTCTGCCTGTCCCTTTCTTTTCCAGAGTTTGTAGTTACCCTACCCGTAGTTATCCTCATTCTTTCCTTTGTCTCCGTCCTCTGTCTTCACAGTTGTCCCTGAAGAGGTGAAGCCAAAGTTTGTGAAGGGAACGAAGCGTTACGGCCGGCGCTCTCGTCCCGACAGTGAACCTCACGCCGCGCTGACCTTTGACTCTGAGGACTCACCACCGTCCAGAACTGAGGCCACGGACTCATCACCGCCTGGTGTCCGCAGAGCAAAAGTGAGGCGGTCCACGTCCCTGGAGAGCGTTGAGGTGAGAGCGCTTGTTCCTGTTCAGGTGACCCTTAACCAAAACCAGTTAATAACTAACCCTTAACTTAACTTAACTAATCATAATTCAATTCTTAGTCCTAAACTAAGAATTGAGTTCTTAGTCCTAAACTTAACTTAACAGTTCCTCAGAAATTAGGTTCCACCTCATTAGGACCAGGTTTTTAGTCTCCATGAGGTCTACTGGTCCTGACAAGGTCAGTGTTTATGACACACACACACACACAGCTGATCTGCTGCTCACGCACACACACACACACACACACACACACACACACACACAAACAGAGCCAACAGCCACATTCCTCACAATCCCACTTCCTGTCAGAACCTCCACGCCCCTGAAAACCACCAGAACTACTGCTGCTGACTCCTCCCACTGTCCTGCCCCCACCCACACTGACCCCTCCCTCTCATTCACCTCCTCCTCCCTCAGGTATTTTACACGGATATTTGAGATCAACCTCACCCACTGTGTGTGTGTGTGTGTGTCTGTGTGTGTCATAAACACTAACCTTGTCAGGACTAGTAGTCCTCATGGAGACCAAAAACCTGGTCCTAATGAGGCAGAACCTGATTTCTGAGGAACTGTTAAGTTAAGTTAAGTTAAGGGTTAGTCTTTAACTGATGGTTAAGCTCAGTGATGAGGTGATGAGTAGTGTAACAGTACCTGATAATCACTGATGACATCACCGTGATTGGCTGTGATGTCATCACCGTGTTTCCTGTTTACATGAACAAAATGAAAGTTTCTTTCTTTGAAAAACATGAAACATTCCAGAAGATTTGAGGGAGTTTAACACGCTAAGCTGTTTAATGTGACACACACACACACACACACAATATGTCCAGTCTAGCAGAAGTAATAAGCGCTTAGGAATTCCTTCTGATCACACACACACACACACACACACTCTGTTCAGCTCCATGTTTTCTCTGCAGAGCCTGAAGTCTGATGAAGAGACAGGAAATCCGAAAATCACTGAGTCTGACTTTCAGTGTAAAGGTACAGTATGCTGTTTGTTTCCTCTGTTTGTACAGCTGTTTCTCACTGTTTATGCTAAGCTAGGCCACCTGTTTCCAGTAATTATGCTAGGCTAGGCTACCTATTTCCAGCTACTAATCCCCCACCATGTCTGCTCTTAAATCAAAGCTAAAATAGCCGTTTTCATCTCTTTGCTTGTCTCCAGCCTAATGCTAACCTAAGCATGCTATACTAACAATGTCTCCTCATTTTGAGCCTCTATCTTATGCTAGGCTCACTAATTTCATGTTTTTTTGCATTTTCATGTCCATGTCTTCTTTGTGCGAAGCTAAGCTTGCTGGGTCGCTCATTTGCAGTTTTAATGCTAAGCTAAGTTAGCTGTTTTCCTCATTTCCGTTGTTAGCTTGAAGCTTGGTTAGCAGTCTTTAGACTAAGCATTGCTACCAATTTTCCATTCTCCCCTGTCAATCTTAGTGCTAAGCAGTGGTAGCCATTTTCCCTGTTATCAGTCTATATGCTAAGCTAAACCAATGCTTTTCCACATTCTATGTGTTAATTTTAAGATAGATCTTTATGCTAAGCTATTCTCCCTGTTGTGAGTCTGTTTACTAAGCTAAGCTAAGCTAGCTGTTTCCCCCATTGTTTTCAGTCTATCAGTTAAACTAAACTCTGGCCGTTTCTCAATATCCATTCTTGTGCGTACATGTGCGTACTTGTGTACTCCCGTACTTGTGAAAACGTCATCAGCCTCAGTCCAAGTGCTGTTCCAATTCTCAAGTAAGCGAACAGCGAGGACGGTTCTCAAACCCGAGTTTGTGTTCTCGCTCCGCCCATTTTTACCAAGTATGCATCGGAGGTGACTTAAGCGTACTTGGGATGGCCATGTATCCCAGAATACATTTCGGCGGAGCATAGCAGCAGATAATCGAAATATAAATCTGAAATAAATATTTTTCTTTGTCCCGGAACAAAGTTTTAACATCATTTGAGGCGAGAAATGAGTCATTTAGAATTCAAACATGTGGTTTATGTATTAAGATATGACATATTTATTTAGTTTGGCAGCGACGTTTGTCGGAGGTGATAAGCTCCGCCTCTGTGGGCGCTCTGCGCTCACTGTGCCCGGCACAGAGCAGCGTGACCTCGGCCTGTCCTGATGACATCATGACGTCTCTGTCATTAGATGCTCGTGTGATCCATAGATTTGTTGTTGACGTGTTATTTTGTTTTTAATGGAAACGTTTTGACCTGACAGTTTTTTTTATTTTAACTTTGAATCTTAGATTTATATTAAAGTCGCACGGTCATTGTATCTGTATTTAAATATAATATGTAAATAATAGATATGTAGAGTAGTATATATTTGTACACGTCATATATAAACTCTACAATGCTGTAATATATCTAGTTTCCACATTATATTATTTGTATTGTATATTTTAATAGAAATAAATTAATAAATGAAGTTAAATATTTAAAATGTGAAAACAATAACATATATATGCATTTATTAAAAGTATTTCACATGTTCATTTATCAACACTGTAGGTGGCGCTAATGAGGCTGCAGCACTTGGCACCAGCCACCATTCAAACAGCAGAACAATACATACATACTTGCATACTTGAGTATTGAGAAACAACCACATACTTGTGTACTCCCGTACTTGGCAAGTATATACTCCCAGCGTACTTCTCAAGTATATACTTCCCAAGTAAGCAAGTACATACTTGCATACTTGAGTATTGAGAAACTCTCTCCTGTCTTATTAGCTTATCAGCAGCAGCAGGAAGAGGAGGAGCCTGTCAGAGGCAGAGGGGGCGGGGACCATGTCCTGACAGCGGTTTGTGATCACCTGGGCCTTCAAGAGTTCAACACTGAGGTAACGGTGGTGAAGAATGTTCAATAGATGGTGTTCTGAACTCTAACTGACCTCTGACTTCGGGTCTACAGGACCTGGACTCTCTGCTCCAAAAGATGTACACCGACCGAGTTAGTGTCAGGGACTTCCAGAAAATCCTTTGTGGCTCCACCCCCGTGTCCTGCTCCACCCCTGTACGACCCGCTGACCTGCAGAAGGCGCCGCACAGGGTCAGACTCACACACACACACACACACTGTTTCAGGTACCAGTGAAGATCTTATTAAACTGGTTTAAATCTTTTAAAGCCTGAAGCTCAGTGTTCCTATGTTTCTGTGAAGTTCCTGAACGCATCATCTCTGCACCTGCAGCTGAGGTGTAATCATGTTAGCAGCAGGTGTGTTAGCCTCAGGTGAGCAGGTAGCTGCTCACACTGGGATCATGTACTGCACCTCAGGTCTGATGTCAGGCTGTGGGTTTTTAACGTGGGTGAGGACGGAGACGACTCGCACCTCCATGCAGGTGAGGCGTTCAGGGACACTCAGTAAACACAGCTTAAAAACCGCTATTTTAGGTTGTTGAAGATGTGGCTGTGTGGCGTGCTGACTGTGCTGTGTCAGCGCCCCCTGCTGTACCAGCCTGAGACACAGGGCAGCACAAGTCTACTAGCCACACCAAAGCCCAGAGAGAAAATCAGTGATTTTAGCTGGCGGGGGTCCTCTGCTGCCTCGTGTGGTCACTTTGTGTCACTGAGGTCAATCTGAACGAAGGGTTTTAAAAGCTGAATTCACAAAACATGACATTTGAACTTAGTGATGGATCAACAACTCCTGTGTGTGTGTGTGTGTGATGTTAAAATCACTGATTTTCTCTCTGGGCTTTGGTGCGGGAGAGTGAGTGTTCTGTTTAATGTTGTTGACACATTTATAATGAGAGAGCGATATTTAACACACACATGTTCACAGCAGCAGATCAGAGTCCAGTCTTCTGTCTCTGTCCAGGCTCAGGTGTTGGAGGACAGCTCGACTCGCTCCACGTCTCCGTCCCTGCTGACGGCCTCTGTGGGACAGAAAGTCCTCAGTCGTCTGGACGACGGCTCGGGGTGGACGAGTCCCGAGAGAGTCATCGCCGTGTGGACTGAGGAGGGAATCAGAAACAGCCGGGACATCCTGCAGGTGAGGACACACCTTAGGACCGGGAAGTGTTCACTGCTTTTCAAAATAAAAGCAGGGTTACCTCTAATGCTAAGGTAAAAAGACTGCAGCCCATCAGAATAAAAGCCTGTTCCCTTGTGATGCTTAGGTAAAAAGAAACAATCATAACTTTTCAAAATAAAAGCCTCTTTCTGGCTGTTGCTGGGTCAGGAAAAGTATGTTTTCTTTTTCATTTTCAAAATGAAAGCCTTTGTTTTCCTTGCTCGCTGCCCCCTCACTGAGAGGATCGCAGAGGCATTCGCAGAACTCGAGACTGTTCACTGTCCTCGCTCCCAAATGGTGGAACGAGCTCCTCATCAACACCTACAGCGGAAAGCCTCCACCTCCACCTCCATGTTCCGCCGCAGACTAAAAACACATTTCTTCTGACTCTACCTCGACTAAGACGACGATGACGACAAAATAAAAAACAAAAAACAAACTTATACATCGCACTTCTGACTAGCACTTCATAGTTTGGTTTACTTGAAGCTCTTACTTACTTCTATACTCTTATTTGTACCCAAATGTTTAAATGCACTTATTGTAAGTGGCTTTGGATAAAAGCGTCTGCTAAATGACATGTAATGTAATGTAATGTAATGTAATGAAATAATCCCAGCGTTTCTGTGTCTGGTCTCTTCAGACTCTGGACTTCCCTCTGGACGAGCGTCTCAGTCTCACTGACCTCACGCTCGCTCTGGACAATGAGCTGCTGGTCAGTGGCAACGGCATCCACCAGGCGGCGCTCATCTCCTATAAGAACGAGATCCAGCACCTACAGTAGGTTCTTCTGTTTCTTCTCTTTTTAAATAGTGTCCGTTTCTCAATATCCATACTTGTGTGTGCTTGTGCGTACTTGTGCGTATTTGTGTGTATTTGTGTGTACTTGTGCGTACTTGTGCGTACATGTGCGTACTTGTGTACTCCCATACTTCATCAGCCTCAGTCCAAGTTCTGTTCCTATTCTCAAGTCCGTGAGCAGCGAGTACGATTCTCAAACCCGGAAGTGTTCTGGCTCCGCCCTTTTCACCAAGTATGCATCGGGTGGTGACTTGAGTGTACTTGGGATGACCATGTATCCCAGAATGCATTTGGGCGGAACATAGCAGCAGATGATAGAAATATAAATCTGAAATAAATATTTTTCTTTGTCCCGGAACAAAGTTTTAACATCATTTGAGGCGAGAAATGAGTCATTTAGAATTCAAACATGTGGTTTATGTATTAAGATATGACGTATTTATAGTTTGGCAGAGGTAATAAGCTCCGCCTCTGCAGACGCTCTGCGCTCACTGTGCCCGGAGCTGTGTTACCTCGGCCTGTCCTGATGACATCACAACGTCTCTGTCATTAGATGCTCGTGTGATCCATAGATTTGTTGTTGACGTGTTATTTTGTTTTTAATGGAAACGTTTTGACCTGACAGTTTGAAAGTTTGTTTATTATTATTGTTTTATTTATTTTAAATTTGAATTTTGGATTTATATTAAAGTCGCACAGTCATTGAATCTGTTTTAAATATAATATGTACATACAGTATATGTATATATACACACACACACACTACTCTACAATACTCCAGGCGTAAAGTACGCCTGGAGTACAGAGTACATACTCGCATACTTGAGTATTGAGAAAGGGTCATTGACTCAGGCAGTGTTCTTTATTTATAATGACCTCTGCTGGAGGAGAAACACCACTGCACTGAGACTCTGCATGTGTGTTTAACATGTGAATGTGTGTGTGTGTGTGTTTAACGTGTGTGTGTGTGTGTGTGTGTGTGTATAAAACGTGTGTGTGTGTGTGTATAAAGCGTGTGTGTTTCACAGAGTGTTGAGCTGTGTATATAAAGCGTGTGTGTTTCAGAGTGTGTGTGGAGCTGTGTATAAAAACATGTGTGTATAAAACATGTGTGTGTGTGTGTGTGTAAAACGTGTGTGTGTGTGTGTGTGTATAAAACGTGTGTGTTTCAGAGAGTGTGTGGAGCTGTGTATATAAAACGTGTGTGTTTCACAGAGTGTTGAGCTGTGTATATAAAACGTGTGTGTTTCAGAGTGTGTGCGGAGCAGTCGTGCAGAGAACGAGACAAAGTGCGAGCAGATCTGGATCTGGCCGATCAGAGGAACCTGAAGTTGGTCAGAGAAGTGGACGATCGTCATGCCAGCATGGAGATGCTGAACCAGAGCAGGATCAGGTCAGACCTGTGGTCAGAGGGGCGGGGCCATCACTGCCACGTGTGCTGACTCATGTGAACGTGTCGCTGACTCATCTTAACATGTCGCTGACTCATGTGAACGTGTCGCTGACTCATGTGAA
>NW_025321493.1:0-5103 GCF_019176455.1 Solea senegalensis
CAAACAAATAAATTGATATTTAAGATAAATGTCTCGCACCACCAAGGTGCACTTCAGGGTTCCCAATGGTCCTTGAAATTCTTGAAAGTTTGTGAATTTGGAAAAAAAGACATGTCAAGGTCCTTGAAAAATTTGGAAAAGTGGTTGAATTTTGAATTTTCAACAAATAAATTAATATTTAGATATATGTCTCCCACCACTGATGTCCAATGTTCCCATGGGTCCTTGAAATCCTTGAAGAAAAAAATGCAAGGTTCTTGAAAGTTTTTTTAAAAATGACCCAAATAGACATGAGTCTTTGAAAGTGCTTGAATTTTGCACAAGAAATATATTGATATTTAGATAAATGTCTCCCACCACTGATGTCCAATGTTCCCATGGGTCCTTGAAATCCTTGAAGAAAAAAATGCAAGGTTCTTGAAAGTTTTTTTAAAAATTACCCAAATAGACATGAGTCTTTGAAAGTGCTTGAATTTTGCACAAGAAATACATTGATATTTAAATAAATGTCTCCCACCACTAATGAGCACTTTGGGGTTCCCACTGGTCTTTAAAATTCACCCATACTAGACATGGGTCATTGAAAGTGCTTGAATTCTGCACAAAGAAAGAAGTGAAGTTGATATTTAGGGTTAAATGTCTCTCCTGTTTGTCACGACGCCACCTATAGCGACTACATGGGAACAAGGAAGTCGTCTGCGTCTTTAAACCGAGTTTGTAAAATACGTTGTTTACACTTGTCATGTTGATATATTTGTGTTGCCTCCATGTTATGAGGGCTTGTTGGTGAGCGTTTGTTGTTCATTTAAATTCCAAACAGATGCTTTTTGTCAATAACGACGACAACATCACGGACGTGATGATTATTGCTTAATTTTTTTAGAATGAACGTCATTAATCAGCATTTACGGTTGTTTGAAATAATGTTGGCGTCTGTGGCTCGGCAGCTTGCGCTAATGGAAGCCGGTCAGTGACGTGTGAACAAATCAACACTCTCTCATATACAAGATGCAGCAATGTGTGATTTGATGACACATTTGGCTTCGTTACATGGAGTTAGAGGGAGCAGAGGACAAGAAAACAAACACGGTTTATAATTAAAAAGTCCTTGCGTTTGTATGTAAATGCATGAATTCATATGCAAATATGAAGAAGAAAAAAAAGATTCAAGCTGTTTCTGGCAACAATAAAACAATAAAAAAATCTTCCCGGCATGGAGAGACAATGGCATCATGTTACACAACGTACAAGATGGAGTGGTTTAAACAACGCCACTCGCTGTTTCTTTTATGGGCCTTGATAAACAATGGGAGTGAATACGTGATTACATTATTGTTCCCTTTCAGTCAAGGAGGGAAGAAAACGGAGGTTTTCCTCTTTCAAATGCACCAACGTCTTCCTTGTAATTCCATTTTAATTAGTGACAAACACAGCGGAGGGGAAGGAAAAAAAATATAGCAGAAAATTAATTTAGCTTGATTAACGGATTGTGTATGAGCAAACACACAAATGCTGAGTGGGTTGTTATTTATTTCTCCCCCCTCGCCCCCATCACACAATCCTTTCTAAATCTCTGTTTTGTCTTCACACATTGCTTCATATCCTGCTGCACAGCTGCTCACTGTGAAAAATAAGAAAGACGTGGAGACTGATCTGCTCATTTTCTCCGCACAGATTCACAGTTTCATCCGACAGAGGAATCAGTATCAATGACAAACAAGGTGATTAAACTGGAGTTCACTGGATTATCGATGCACCTCGTCTGTTTGTCTGTCTGAATCCATGTTTACATGTTTGACTTTCTCAGCTTTCACAGAAAAGCACCACAGTGTTGTAATAAGTAAGACAGGACGGTCAAACTCAAACAACCAATGAGCATCTAGTCTGGTCAGGAGGATAAAACAACTAGTGTTCAGTAGCAGGTGGGAAATAGGAGTTCAAAATCACAACACGATAGTCCATCGTGATATTGCAATAAAGAGGTTATGATGATATTTCACAGAATTGTAAAAAGTAAAAGTGCTTGTGTTGATGTGGAATGGTGAATATTTATGACGCAAAATTAATATTTTAATATTAAAAACAAAAAAAAATCAAACATTTTGTAAATGATAATAAACATGTGGGCAACGAGGTGGGAATCGCCAGAGACGCCATCAAGTTACCATAGAATATTATCACGATATTTATGTTACAATACAAAATTATCACAATATTTGTCTCGATATATTATCACGATATTTAAGTCACAATACGATATTATCACGATATTTAAGTCACAATACAATATTATCACGATATTTATGTTACGATACAAAATTACCACAATATTTGTCTCGATATATTATCACGATATTTAAGTCACAATACGATATTATCACGATATTTAAGTCTCGATACGATATTATCCCGAAAATTAAGTTACAATACAATATTATCACGATATTTAAGTCCCAATATGATATCACAATATTTAAGGTATGATACGACATTATCGCGAGATTTAAGTTATGATATTATCACAATCAGTCACGATACGATATCACAATATTTAAGTCTCAATACAGTATTATCACAAGTTTTGAGTCTCGATATAATATTATCACGATATTTGAGTCTCAAAACGATATTAACAAGATATTCAAGTTCTGATACTCAGTCTCTATTAGATCTTATCAGAAAATTTAAGTCTTGAAACGATGTCACGATATTTAACTCACAATATGGTAGTATGACTTATTTAAGTCACAATATATTGTTAATTAAAATAATATAATAATGGAATATATAAAATTTGCCATCAAATATGAACTCATTCAGATAAACTGTATGAACTTTTAAATTTAAACATTTCAAATTGATGTTACAAATAAATAGAATATCACAGAATTATTGTACCTTGATATTGTTGTTATGGTGACGGAGACCATGATAATATTTGCGGATTAATCTGTTTACAGCAGAGAGGAAAGGCAGTGAAAGCTGGTGATGTGATGTCAGAGAGAAACAGGGTCAGACGCTGTGTGTGTGTGTGTGTGTGTGTGTGTTTTATCCATGAGGTGGAGGTGAAGCCTGGCTGTGTGTCAGTAAACACACGTTCCCTCAGGGTTTGAGAGCAGAGAGTGATGGATGTAACTGATGAAGCTCAGCCAATCGCATGGCGCTTGTCTTTAAACATCTGCAGCAGAGTGAGACTCTCTAGCACCACAGGAAAGATAGAATCTTATCAGTGGAGATATGACATATGGTTGATACCGGTGTATACACACTTCAGTCAGTCATGTCACACACACCATAAAATGGAAATGTATGATAAGACAGCAGCGGAAGTGAGGTTCAGTTTGTGTTCGTTTAAATCACATTATAAACCAGGCGAGTTATTAATTATTTATTGGACAATACATTTTTCTTTATATTTCATGAGGAGGAAGTGCCAGGCTGGTGTGGCTGTGTACTGGTCCTTCCACGTGACACCGAGGGCCCGGTTTGTTTTCATGAATAAATATGGGTCGTTGCTTCCGATCCAATAAACGTCTCTGCTGCCGTTTACAAAGGAAACATTGTTACCACTTATTTTTGTTTTTCTTGTAAATGTGGTGTAAATAGCTGCTGATCTTTTCTTCCTCGTGTTAATGACATAAAAATGATCCTGCGCGGTTTCACTGTACACACGACTCAGTCAAGTCACATAACAAGGTTAGAGTCGCTTTGGGACTTTTCATTCGTTTTTATTTCGTTTGGACTTTTTCTTTTTAAAACAAGTTTGTTTTCATTTTAGTTTTAAGAGCGGGTTTGTGAGTTTTATATTTTTATATTTCATTAGTTTTAGTTTGTTTGTAATATGGAGTATCTGCCAGGTGCAAGATGCAAAAAGGTGTTAGCAGTTTTAGGAGTTGTTTTGTTTGTAGTTTTAGCAGTAGTTTTACTGGTAGTTTAGTAGTAGTTTTAGTAGTTGTTTCAGTAGTAGTTTTAGCAGTAGTTTTTTAGTTACTGGTAGTTTAGTAGTTTTGCTGGTAGTTTTAGTAGTTGTTTTACTGGTAGTTTAGTCGTTTTTGTAGTTGTTTTACTGGTAGTTTAATAGTTTTTGTAGTTGTTTTACTCATAGTTTATTAGTTTTGGTTGTAGTTTTAGTTGTTTTACTGGTAGTTTAGTAGTTTTGATAGTAGTTTTAGTAGTTGTTTTACTGGTAGTTTTTTAAGCACTGGTAGTTTAATCGTTCTGGTAGTAGTTTTTGTAGTCGTTTTACTGGTAGTTTAGTAGTTTTTGTAGTTGTTTTACTGGTAGTTTAGTAGTTTTGGTAGTTTTGTAGTTGTTTTGTAGTTGTTTTACTGGTAGTTTAGTAGCGAAAGTTTTGATAGTAGTTTTGAAGTTGGTTGTTTTACTGGTAGTTTTAAGCACTGGTAGTTTAATCGTTCTGGTAGTAGTTTTTGTGAAATTAGTTTTACTGGTAGTTTTAGTAGTTTTGTAGTTGTTTACTGGTAGTTTAGTAGTTTTGGTAGTAGTTTTGTGGTTGTTTTGTAGTTGTTTTTACTGGTAGTTTAGTAGTTTTGCAGTTGTTGTTTTTGTAGTTGTTTTACTGGTAGTTTAGTAGTTTTGGTAGTAGTTTTGTAGTTGTTTTACTGGTAGTTTAGTAGTTTTGGTAGTAGTTTTTGTAGTGGTTTGCTGGTAGTTAGTAGTTTTAGTAGTTGTTTTACTGGTAGTTTAGTAGTTTTTGGTATGTAGTTTTGCTGGTAGTTTAGTAGTTTGGTAGTTGTTTTACTGGTAGTTTAGTAGTTTTTTGGTAGTAGTTGTTGTAGTTGTTTTACTGTGGTAGTTTAGTAGTTTTGTTAGTAGTTTTGTATAGTGCGTTTGCTGGTAGTTTAGTAGTTTTGGTAGTTGTTTTGCTGGTAGTTTTGGTGAAGTTTTGCCAATTACGTTTTGCTGGTAGTTTAGTAGTTTTGGTAGTTGTTTTACTGGTAGTTTGTAGTAGTTTTGGTAGTAGTTGTTGTAGTTGTTTACTGGTAGTTTAGTAGTTTTGGTAGTAGTTTTTTGTAGTCGTTTTGCTGGTAGTTTAGTAGTTTTGGTAGTTGTTTTACTGGTAGTTTAGTAGTTTTGGTAGTAGTT
>NW_025321494.1:0-20057 GCF_019176455.1 Solea senegalensis
AGATCTTAATCTGTCCTGAGACAGTTATGACGCCACGGTAGCTAGCGTCTCCACTAACATAGTAAGTAGTAACTATGTCGGTCGTTCACGTTAAGTAGCGACCGACATTAAGTGGAACGTGGGCCATTACAGACTCGTTGCCACGGCAACAGGGATTACCAGGGAGAAACTACCATTACATTACATGTCACTTAGCAGACGCATTTATCCAAAACGACTTACAGTGGAATTGAGTACAAATCAGCCAGGGGTGGAGTCGATGTGGGTCGACTCAGGGGTGGAGGGGTGTTCTTATCTCTTTGTGAGGACACACCATTGACATTATGCATCTCATAGACCCTTACCCTTAACCTAAACCCTTAACTTACTTCTAATCTGACCCCTAAAACCGGGTCTTAACCCTAAAAAAGCTCTTTAAAGATGTGGGGACCGGACCAAATGTCCTCACGAAGACATACATACATGTCCACGCACGCGCGCGCGCACACAGGCCTTTCATGAAACGCCTCTGGCTGCACGGACACCTGCGTGATTGTGGTCTGATGAGATCCGGTTCTGATGTGGTCCGTGTTTGTGTCTCACCTGTGGATCCGGACAGCGGCTCGTCCAGTCTGGTCAGGGAGCTGGACTTCTTGTTCTCCTGCAGCCTCCTCCGGACCTGCTCCTGGACTCTCCGGGCTCTGGCCGCCGGGTCCGGACTCGGACCGTCCGAGGGCAGCGCGTACGCGGTGCAGGAGGAGTTCGGCTGCAGGGCGGAGAGGAGACACGCGCTGTCCACGAGGACCACACTCATCCTCACACGAGAAGAAGGAGAAGAAGAAGAAGAAGAAGAGAACGTGGATCCTCGTGCCCTCTCCTCTCTGCTCTGTCTGTCCGTCCGTCTGTGGGCGGGGCTACAGGCTTGGGCAGCAGCCAATCAAAGGTCACCTGTTGTTTGTCTGTCAGGGTGACCAGGGGCGTTTCCAGGGAGTTTAGGGGCGGGACACAGTTTTAAAGGGTTGTTTCTAGAAATTACTTTTATGTAAAAGAGTTTTTTGTTGATTTAATATTTAATGTTATAATATTTATAATATAGTGGATAAGGTTATTATAGAGTTATAATATTGTTGATGTAATAAATATGATTATTTTATTAACTTTTAAAATGATTCACTATTTTAAGAAAAAGAAGACAGTGTGTGCTGTGTGTGTGTCTGTGTGTGTGTGTGTCTGCGTGTGTGTGTGCTGTGTGTGTGTGTGCTGTGTGTGTGTGTGTGTGTGTGTGTGTCTGCGTGTGTGTGTGTGTGTGTGTCTGCGTGTGTGTGTGCTGCGTGTGTGTGTGTGTGTCTGTGTGTTCTTACGTGTGTGTGTGCTGTGCTGTGTGTGTGTGTGTGTGTGTGTGTGTGTGTGTGTGTGTGTGTGTGTGTGTGTGTCAAAGATTGATGCAAGAGAACAAAAGTTTAAAGTCGTAAAACCTAAACAACAAGCTGAAAGACATGAGTCGCATGATCACACAGAGCAACAGTGTACCGAGTGGTTGCCTGGCAACAAAATCACAACCATACAAGGCTTCTGTTTTTAAAAGTGTTGAACTGAATCATGACAGTTCAGGGTTTGTGTGTGTGTGTGTGTGTGTGTGTGAGAGCGCCCCCTGCTGCTGAGATTTAATCACAGAAATGCAGTGAAATACAAAGTTGAAATGAACGAATTAACTCATTTTATTCTTCCACCATCAAACCTTTGCTGCCCTCTGCTGCTTAAAAAGCTTCAGTGACACACAAGTGACCAGGGTCTGGTCCATGACCTGTAACCACGGTAACAACAGTCACCGACAGAGCGTGTTGTGTCATGTAAAAGTGTTGTGTCATATTTGTTTATCACATTTAAATAGAACAAAAAACTAATAATACATTTTAAAAAATTGCAATATTACGAGAATGACGTGTTATTTATTTTTATATATTGTTTTAATATATTATTTTCAGATCGTGTGAAGTTTAATATTTAAACTCAATCACTAAACTAATCACTTGTGTTGTTCCTGCTGTAGAATAATCCCATAGATTATTCTTTTTTCCCATAGATTAAACTCATAAATGAAACTCACAAAAGAATCCCACAGATGATTGATAGACTAATCAGTCATCATCTAACCGCTTCATCCTCCACCAGAGGGTCACGGGGGGTGCTGTCCCAATCTCAGCTCCATCGGGCGATAGGCGGGGTACACCCTGGACAGTTCACCAGTCCATCGCAGGGCCACACACACAGATAGAGACAAACAACCATTCACTCTCACGGTCAATTTAGAGTGTCCAATTCAGCTAATCCTCACACGGCTTGTTTTTGGACTGTGGGAGGAAGCCGGAGAACCCGGAGAGAACCCACGCACACACGGGGGGAACATGCAAACTCCATGCAGAAAGGCCCTTGTTCCAACCGGGGCTCAAACCCAGGTCTTCTTGCTGCAAGGCAAGAGTGCTAACCACTAGACTAATCCCATAGGTTAATTCATAGATTAATCCCACAGATTAAACCCATAGATGAATCCCACAGATTAAATGTATAGACTAATCCCATAGATGAATCCAACAGATTAAACTCATAGATTAATCCCATAGGTTAATTTCATAGATTAATCCCGCAGATTAAATTTATAGACTAATCCCATAGATGAATCCAACAGATTAAACTCATAGATTAATCCCATATGTTAATTTCATAGATTAATCCCACAGATTACACTCATAGACTAATCCCATAGATAATCCAACAGATTAAACTCATAGATTAATTTCATAGATTAATCCCACAGATTAAACTCATCAACTAATCCCATAGACGAATCCAACAGATTAAACTCATAGATCAATTCCAGAGGTTAATTTCATAGATTAATCCCAGATTAAACTCAGACTAATCCCATAGATTAATCCCACATATTAAACATTTAGACTAATCCCATAGATGGATCCAACAGATTAAACTCAGAGATTAATCCCACAGATTAAACTCATAGATTAATCCCATAGGTTAATTTCATAGATTAATCCCACAGATCAAACTCATAGACTAATCCCATTGGTTAATTCATAGATTAATCTAACAGATTAAACTCATAGACTAATCCCATAGATGAATCTAAGAGATTAAATTTATAGATTAATCCCATCCTCGTCCCTGCTGTTGTAAGAAAAGACAAACACAGCAGGACTTTTATTTGGAAAAGACATTTAATCCCTTGATATTTGGGCAAACCAAAGTCTACAGGGGCAGAGAGGACAGAGGACAGAGGACTCATGAGCATCTGTTTGTTCTGGTTCCTGGTCCTGAGACCAGGTCTCAGGTGTGAGTCAGTGTGAGTGGACTCTGCCCCCTGCGTCCTCACCCTGTCACCCTCCAAACTCGTACCAGACACAGAGACACAGAGACACAGAGACGTTGTGGTCTTTTTACAGCCTTCATTATTTTTCGTTAGTAAAAATCGTTTCTCACTTTTATGTTTGAGATGTGAACGAGACAAAGGTTTAGTTTTCAAAGGTTACATTAGAATCAGATGAAAGGATGAATGAATGAATGAAGCAGTGACACATATTTGTAATGAGCTCATGAAAAACAAACAACAGCACACTCAGGTGGAGACACATCTGTCCACAGAGACACAAGGAAAAAAACGACATCACATTATCACGTCTTTATCTCACTGTTACACAGACGCCTGTACGCCACTCACACACACACACACACAGGAGCTGCTGGTCCTCTGCTGCCTCGTGTGGTCACGCTGTGTCACTGACGTTAATCTGAACGTTACATTTCAAACAGTGAAGAGACAAAAGAAGACATTTGTACTTTGATCTTGTGTGTGTGTGGTTTACAGACTTCAGTGAGATAAAGTCGTGATCATGTGACGCAGAGATCACGGACTGAGTCTTTAAAGTGAATAACATCATGTTTTCACTGAGTATGTGTGTGTGTCTGGTTCTCAGCAGCAGGGGGCGCTCACAGCGCCTCACACAACCACACATCTAAAAACCTCATCTGCCTCTTTTAGCAGAGCAACATGTCGTCATGACTTCTACCCAGGATTTTGACCAAGCTAAGCTAAGCTAAACTAATCACAATGGCGTCACTTTAAGCCTCATGAGGTGAGAGTGGTGTGGACCGGGTCATGTGACTGACGTGTGTGCTTCAGATGAACAGGAAGGAAACAGTCTAATGTCCATGCTCATGCAGTCATAAAGCACTGTTAATATTCATATATATATTTATATACAGTTCATACGTTCATAACAGTGACGTCATCAAAACATCAAAGAATAGAAGAACGAGGCGAAAACAAGTAAACAATAAACAGCTGATGGATCTCACACACACACACACACGGGTGAAAAACAAAGTTCCCATGTGAACGTGAGGAGATGATAAATCCTGCGACACCAGATCTACAAACTGTTAAAAATAATATTTGTACTTTTTAAAAGTTTTAATGTTTCCACTGATTTCACTTTAAAGGTTTACTTAAGTTAAGTGTGTCTGAAGAAGATAAAGACAGATTTTAGCCTTAAAAAAGCTACAACTCATAAAATGATTAGATCAGCTGAGTCTTTGAGAGGCTAAAACCTGTGTGTTCTCAGCAGCAGGGGGCGCTACCTCCCACAGCCACACAAACCTCAACTCTTCCAGGTCACCTGCAGCACCTTCAGGGTCCACCAGGGGGCTGCGGCTCACAGGTTTAAAGTGAGGCGACTGCGACAGAACCGAGGAGCAGGTTTGAAAAGAATCATAAAAAAAACAGAGAGGTTTTATACGTCGTCTTCTCCGCGAGTCGACGAAATCCAGCAAGCAGTAAATAAGAATGTAGGCGGAGAAAAGAGAGAGAGAGAGAGAGACAGACGGCAGAGTCGTCATCGTCCGTCCGTCCACCGTGATCTTTAGTAGACGGGGCTGTTACGGATCCCGCAGCACAAAACCATACTGAAGATCATCTCAAAGATCTGTGAGCACAACAAACATCCAGTTAGCACACGCCCACGTCACAGCACACGCCCACCTCACATGACACACGCCCACGTCACATGACTCATGCCCATGTCACAGGACATGCCCACATCACATGACACACCCAATAAAAAGTCGCAACATTTGGAGAAAAAGTCTAAAAGGATTAAGGTTTCATATCTCACCATGATTACAGCAACCACCAGGGCGGCGATACCGATCAGGTAGATCTTGTCCGAGAAGAGCTCCTCGATCCTCTGGTGGCAACTCTGTGAATTACAACAACATTCAAACAGGAAGTTAGATTCAAAACAACAACAACAACAAACACGTGACAAACATACATGTGACAACACATGTGACAAACATGACAAACACATGTGACGAACAAACATGTGCAACAAACGTGCAAACAAGCGTGACAAACATGTGACGAACACATGACAAACATGATCATGTATACATGTGACAAACATATGTGACAAACATATGTGACAAACATACGTGATGAACATACGTGATGAACACACGTGACAAACACATGTGATGAACGCACATAACAAACATGTGATGAACACACGCACGAACACACGCGTGACAAACATATGTGACACGACAGACATATGTAACAAACACGTGACAAACATGTGACAACAAACATGAACAAACGTGACAAACGTGACAAACATGTGACAAATATGCGAGAACACATGTGACAAACACGTGACAAACATGTGTACATGTACATATGTGACAAACATACATGAACATACGTGACAAACATGTGATGAACGCGACATGACAAAACATGTGATGAACATGAACAAACGTGACAAACGTGACGACAAACATATGTGACAACATGTGACACATGATAAACACCGGACAAACATACGCGACAAACACATGTGATGAACGACATGACAAACATGTGATGAACACACGTAATGAACACAACAAACATGTGACAAACACGTGACAAAACATATGTAACAAACACGTGACAAACATATGTAACAAAACACATGTGATGAACACACGTTACAAGCATATGTAACAAACACGCGATGAACACACGGATGAACACACGCAACATGTAATGAACACATGTGACAAACACACGTAATGAACACACGCGTGACAAACATATGTAACAAACACACGTGATGAACACACGTGACAAACATATGTAACAAACACACGCGGATGAACACACGTGACAAACATATGTAACAAACACGTGATGAACACACGTGACAAACATACATGATGAACACAGGTGACAAACACGTGATGAACACATGTGACAAACATACGTAATGAACACACGTGACAAACACTTGTGAACACGATGAACGGACAAACTTACGGTCTGGAGGTGGTTTTTGGGGCAGATGTCCGTTATTCCGAGTCTGTCAGTGATGCTGGTCAGAATGGCCGTTCCCTGACCTTTACCACAGCAGCTCAGCTGAAACACAACAACAGCAGCTTAGCTGAAACACAACAACAACAACAACAACAACAACAACAACAACAACAACAACAGCAGCACAGTGAACTTGTGTGTTCATGTCTTTGTTGTACAGAAATGACTGGATGCACAGGTTCGTACCGTCTCGTGGAACACCTTGAGCACAGTGGCAGCAGCTTGTTCCTTGTTCTTGTCCATGGAGAGACTGTCCGTCATTCCTTTGTCGTACACAGAATCGTAGAAGTTGATCATCTCCTTCGACACCTACAAGAAAACACAACGTGTCACACACACACACACACACTGCTGCCTGCCTCCATCACTAAGTTCAAATGATCTATTATGCCAATTCGATTGACCTCAGTCCTCAGACCTCACAAAGTGACCACAAAAGGCAGCATTTTTATTTAAAGAATAGAAGAAAACATGAATACAAGAACTGTGTGGCTGACGGAGGAGCACGTGTGTGATCATGTGATGATCACATGATGATCTGTGTTTAAAGGATTTTCACAAAGTTCTGAAAACACAAATAATTTCAGCCATGAATGAGAATTAATGTCTGAGTTTTGTTCTCACAGTGTCTTTGTGCATGAAGCCCCAGATCCCTGCAGCAACTTCACAGGCAAACAGGATGACGAGACAGGCGAAGAACTGCAGGACACGAGGGACACACGGGAGACAAAGGAGACATGTAATAAAGACATGTTACTAATGTAATAAAGACATGTTACTAATGTTATTAAAGACATGTTACGGATGTAATAAACAGATGTTACGGATGTAATAAACAGATGTTACTAATGTAATAAACACATGTTACTGATGTAATAAACAGATGTTACTAATGTAATAAAGACATGTTACTGATGTAATAAACACATGTTACTAATGTTATTAAAGACATATTAGTAATGTTATTAAAGACATGTTACTAATGTAATAGACATGTTACTGATGTAATAAACAGATTTTACTAATGTAAAAAATACATGTTACTAATGTTATTAAAGACATGTTACTGATGTAGTAAACACATGTTACTGATGTAATAAACACATGTTACTAATGTAGGAAACACATGTTACTGATGTAATAAACACATGTTACTAATGTAGTAAACACATGTTACTGATGTAATAAACACATGTTACTAATGTATTAAAGACATGTTACTGATGATGTTACTGATGTAATAAACACATGTTACTAATACATAAACACATGTTACTAATGTAGTAAACACATGTAATAAACACATGTTACTAATGTAATAAAGACATGCTACTAAAGTAAAACACATGTTACTATGTAATAAAAGCATGTTACTAATGTAATAAATGCATGTTACTAATGTTATTAAAGACATGTTACTAATTTAATATACAAATGTTACTGATGTAATAAACACATGTTACTAATTTAATAAACATTACTGATTAATAAACACATGTTACTGATGTAGTAAACACATGTTACTGATGTAATAAACACATGTTACTAATGTAGGAAACACATGTTACTGATGTAATAAACACATGTTACTAATGTAGTAAACACGTGTTACTGATGTAATAAACACATGTTACTAATGTAATAAAGACATGCTACTAAAGTAATAAACACATGTTACTATGTAATAAAAGCATGTTACTAATGTAATAAATGCATGTTACTAATGTTATTAAAGACATGTTACTAATTTAATATACAAATGTTACTGATGTAATAAACACATATTTACTAATTTAATAAACCGTTATGATGTAATAAACACATGTTACTAATGTAATAAACACATGTTACTGATGTAGTAAACATATGTTACTAATGTTATTAAAGACATGTTACTGATGTAATAACCACATGTTACTAATGTAATAAACACATGCTACTAATGTTATTAAAGACATGTTACTAATGTTATGAAAGACATGTTACTAATGTAATAAACACATGTTACTGATGTTATTAAAGATCTGATACTAATGTAATAAACACATGTTACTAATGCTACTAAAGGTTCTAGTTAAACTTCAGTCAGTTTAGTTTAGTAGTACAGTTTAATTTTCAGGGAAAGAAGTAACAAGTTTATTGTTTTTTTCTGGATTAAAGCTCCTACTTTTGGTTCCAGATCATGTGACATAACTTGTCTGACTTTAATCAGTGAGTTCTTGGTCTCCACTCTCTGGTGTTTGGGTCACATGATGATGTTATTGGTCTGAATATTCTGGACATAAAGCTGTGAACGTTAAACATACTAACATACGCTTCAGTGACCTCTGACCTCTGGTGTAAAAGTGAGGATGGTTGTGACTCACAGTTCCCAGCAGACACTGCGACTCCTGGATGGCACCATAACAACCAAGGAAACCGACGACCATCATCACTGCACCGACCGCAATCAGGATGTGAACACCTGAGAGAGAGATGGTGTGAGTATCCATGGCAACACACACACACACACACTTGTATAACCTGGGATTAACTTAAGTAGGGCTGTAACTAATAATAAATATTTGGTATTTTCAAACCAACAGAAACCTTCAGGCTAAGTTTCATAGTTCATCACAGACAGTGTAGTGGTAATATTATTGATATTATTGACAATATTGGTGAGTCCTGGAAACGTTACAGTTAAAAACCAGTGACTTCAGAACAGCTGAACTGTCCTTTAAGATGTTTGTCAAGTCATTTATGACCTCGAGTGGTGCTTTCACTCTCTCTCTCTTGCTTTACCTTCACTCTCTCTCTTGCTTTACCTTCACGCTCTCTCTCTTGCTTCTTCCTCTCTCTCTTGCCTTCCTTGCTCTCTCTCTTGCTTTACCTTCACTCCTCTCCTTCTCTCTTGCACTTTACCTTCGCTCCACCTGCCTCTCCTGTTTGCTTTACCTTCACTCTCTCTTGCTACCTTCCGGCTCTCTCTTGCTGTGCTCTCTCTTGCTTACCTTCACGCTCTCTCTCTTGCTTTACCTTCACTCTCCTTCTCTCTTGCTTTACCTTGCTCTCTCTTGCTTTGCCTTCACTCTCTCTCTCTCTCTTGCTTTACCTTCACTCTCTCTCTTGCCTTCACTCTCCTTCTCTCTTGCCTGTAGCTCTCCTCTCTTGCTATCATAACTCTCTCTCTCTTGGCATACCTTCCGCTCTCTCTCTTGCTTACCTTCACTCTCTCTCCTCTTGCTTCCACCTTCACTCTCTCTCTCTTGCTTTACCTTCCTCTCTCTCTTACTTTGCCCTTCCGCGCTCTCTCTCTTGCTTCCTGCCTTCACTCTCTCCCTCTCTCTCTTGCCCAACCTTCCCTGCTCCCTCTCTCTTGCTTTACCTTCCTCTCTCTCTCTCTTGCCCCTTCACTCTCTCTCTCTTGCCCCCCACCTTCCTCTCTCTCTCTTGCTGCCTTCTCTCTCTCTCTTGCTTTACCTTCTCTCTCTCTTGCTTTACCTTCACTCCTTGCCTCTCTCTTGCCCCACCTTCACTCTCCCTCTCTCTCTCCTGCTTCCTTCACTCTCCCTCTCTCTTGCTTTACCTTCACTCTCCGCTCTCTTGCTTTATCTTCCTCTCCCTCTGCAGCTTTGCACAGCCCCACCACTCTCCTCTCTCTCTCTGCTTTGTGCTCTCCCCTCTCTTACTTTACCTTCCACTCCTCCCGCTCTCTTGCTTTATCTTCACTCTCCCTCTAGGTAGCTGCAGCCTCTGCCTCTCTCCTCTGCTTTACCTTCACTCTCTCTACCTCTCTTGCTTTATCTTCACTCTCCCTCTCTCTTGCTTTACCTTCACTCTCCCTCTCTCTCTCTCTGCTTTACCTTCACTCTCCCTCTCTAATAAAACAGTACACACACATTTATGTTAGTAATGCTATCCTTCTCAGGACTCTAACCATGACCAGTTCATGACTAACACTAACCTTAATCTTAACCAGGTTACCAGGTAACCAAGCTGACTTTACTACGACTTTGCTGTTTTTGATGGAAATGATTCACAAAATAAAAGAGTGAAGACTTCATTAATGTTTGGAAAATAGTTCACATTTAAAAATGAGTCTAAATAACTTGTTCATGGTGATTCAGTTACACACACACACAGGAGCCAGTTGTTTTCCTCATGTGTTCATCAGGTGGAACTTCCCTATGAACTGATGAAGTTGACGTAACAATGAAGCCTATGTAATTAAGTCCGACCATTGTTTATGAGACAAAGGCTTCCTGTTGTTGTTGGACTTTATCATTTAAACTAATGTTACATTGTGACAGAACCATGACAACCATAATAACGATGACTTCTTAAACTTTTACCACAATATGACTCAAAACACCTGAATCATAAAATAGCAGAAATGTTTCAAAGTGTTTTTGAAAAAATAAAACATGTCATGAGTGCACTGCCAACAGGTAGCGCTGTGTGGACTGAGCCGTGCTAACGCTATGACTCCTCTGTGAACACACGTTTAACTCTGTTTCCTTTAATCTACAGTGGGACATTGTTGCTCTTCAGTGACGACACTCTCTGACCAATCAGAGGCCGGCAGTGTGATGATGTCACAGTTTATTATCAGCTCAGCTGGGAGGACATTTTGTCTTCAGCATGTTTGTTTTGTGTGTCACGTTTTTGTCATTTCCTGTTTTATTTTGGTGAGGGTTTAGGGTTTCCTGTTGGTCTGCATTTCGTCCACCTTGTCCTCGTCTCGTCTGATCTAGTTTTGGTTTCTAGTTTCTAGGTTTGTTTTTCTTTGCCTTTTTTTGTTCATGTTTTATAATAAATAAAGCCTCATTTTGATTTCAATGGTACTAATCCTGACACTGGTCCACACAAACTGAACAGACTTTTTGAGGATTAAGAGCTGTTTTTAGGGTTAGAGGCTAGAGACTGTCTCATGTCTTTGAATGTCCTCACAAGGAATGTAAAACCAGCATCTGTGTGTGTGATAGATTTACAGTATTAAATCATAATGTTTCTGTGACAGTCAGACAGAGAGAGAGAGAGAGACAGACAGACAGACAGACAGAGATGATACTGAAGTTTCAAAAACAAAGATGGAGGGAAAACAGTGAGACAGAGCGACTGGAACACTAACCACAACCAGATGGAGGAGAAACAGACGGTGGAAAGAAAGAGAGGAAAGGAAAACTTTGAGGAGGAGGAGGGGTGGAGCCAGGGAGGAGGGGGAGGAGGAGGAGGAAGAGGGGGATGGGCGACTGGTGAGGAATGTTTTCCTGTGCTGGTCTTTTTCTCCTGGTGTTGAGAATGAGAGTCTTTGTGTGGATCACTGACAGAAACACACTTCCACCATAACCTCACAGCAACACTGCAGTACCTGTGCCAGGCCTGTAAGTGGCGCTGTGCACTGTCATCAATTCACCTTTCACCTCAAAGAGCGGCATTTTAATGTTTGAAATGCTGCTGTGAGGAGTGTGAACGAGATACGTACTGATGTAGAAGTATATAACAGTATATAACACTGTATAACAGTATATAACAGTATATAACATTAAATAACAGTATATAACATTATATAACAGTATATAACAGTATATAACACTGTATAACAGTATATAACAGTATATAACATTAAATAACAGTATATAACATTATATAACAGTATATAACAGTGTATAACATTATATAATAGTATATAACATTGTAAAACAGTATATAACAGTGTATAACAGTATATAACATTATATAACAGTGTATAACATTGTAAAACAGTATATAACAGTATATAACATTATATAACAGTGTATAACAGTATATAACATTATATAACAGTGCATAACATTATATAACAGTATATAACATTATTTAACAGTGTATAACATTATATAACAGTATATAACAGTGTATAACATTATATAACAGTATATAACATTGTAAAACAGTATATAACAGTGTATAACAGTATATAACATTATATAACAGTGTATAACATTATATAACAGTGTATAACATTATATAACAGTATATAACATTATTTAACAGTGTATAACAGTATATAACATTATATAACAGTGTATAACAGTATATATCAGTGTATAACAATATATAACAGTATATAACATTAAATAACAGTATATAACATTATATAACAGTGTATAACATTATATAACAGTATATAACATTATATAACAGTATATAACAGTGTATAACAGTATATAACATTATATACAGTGTATAACAGTATATAATATTATATAACAGTGTATACATTATATAACAGTATATAACATTATTTAACGTATACAGTATATAACATTATATAACAGTGTATAACAGTATATCAGTGTATAACAATATATAACAGTATATAACATTATAAAACAGTGTATAACATTATATAACAGTATATAACATTATATAACAGTGTATAACAGTATATAACATTATATAACAGTAAATAACATTATATAACAGTGTATAACAGTATATAACATTATAGAACAGTGTATAACAGTAAATAACAGTGTATAACATCATATAACATTATATAACAGTATATAACGGTATATAACAGTGTAAAACATTACATAACAGTATATAACATTACATAACTGTATATAACAGTGTATAACATTATATAACAGTATATAACATTGTATAACATTACATAACAATATATAACGTTATATACCAGTATATAACATTAAATAACAGTGTATAACAGTATATAACAGTGTATAACATTATATAACAGTATATAACATTATATAACAGTGTTTAACAGTATATAACAGAGTATAACAGTATATATCAGTGTATAACAATATATAACAGTATATAACATTATAAAACAGTGTATAACATTATATAACAGTATATAACAGTGTATAACATTATATAACAGTATATAACATTATATAACAGTGTATAACAGTAAATAACAGTGTATAACATCATATAACAGTATATAACATTATGTAACAGTGTATAACAGCATATAAGAGTGTATAACAGTATATAACATTATATAACAGTATATAACAGTGTAAAACAGTATATTACATTATATAACTGTATATAACAGTGTATAACATTACATAACGGTATATAACATTATATAACAGTATATAACAGTGTATAACATTGCATAACATTACATAACAATATATATCATTATATACCAGGATATAACATTATATACCAGTATATAACATTATATAACAGTATATAATATTACATAACAGTGTATAACATTATATTACAGTATATAACAGTGTAAAACAGTTACGTACTAACCCTAACCCGTATAACATTACATAACAATATATAACATTATATACCAGTATATAACATTATATAACAGTATATAATATTACATAACAGTATATAACAGTGTATAACATTATATAACATTATATATCAGTATATAACAGTGTATAACATTACATAACAGTATATAACATTATATAACATTACATAACAGTATATGACATTACATAACAGTGTATAACATTATATACCAGTATATAACATTACATAACAGCATATAACAGTATATAACATTATATACCAGTATATAACAGTGTATAACAGTGTATAACATTATATAACAGTGTACAACATTATATAACAGTATATGACATTATATAACGGCATATAACAGTATAAAACAGTATATAACAGTGAATAACATTATATAACAGTATATAACAGCATATAACAGTATATAACAGTGTATTACATTACATGTGTATAACAGTATATAACATTATATAACAGTGTATAACAGTATATAACATTATATAACAGTATATAACAGCATATAAGAGTATATAACATTATATAACAGTATATAACATTATATAACAGTATATAACAGCATATAACAGTGTATAACATTATATAAGAGCATATAACAGTATATAACAGTACATAACAATATATAACAGTGTATAACGTTATATAACAGCATATAACAGTATATAACATTATATAACGGTCTATAACAGTATATAACAGCATATAACAGTATATAACATATAACAGCATATAAAAGTGTATAACAGTGTATAACATTATATAACATATAACAGCATATAACAGTGTATAACAGTATATAACAGTATATAACATTATATAACAGCATATAACAGTATATAACATTATAAAACAGTGTATAACAGCATATAACAGTATATAACAGTATATAGCATTGTATAACAGCATATGTGTGGATGAGTTACGTACTGATGTAGAAGGTGCTGGGAGCTTGAGCTCCTTCAAACTCCAGCTCCAGCAGGTTGCTCGTCTTGGGGTCATGTCTCAACCACAGGGCCACGCCCAGGATCACGCCCCCTGTCAGCTGCCACACACACACAAGAACATTATTTCAGTGCATTTTCAACAAAGATGACTTCATTAAACTCCTTTTAATGCTTTTAGTTTTTTATTAATTTAAACAGTTTGTGAATATTTTTGAGATTATATTTTTACACATTTTCTGACATTTCTTGGAAATGATTCCTCAGGTAAATAAGTGGTTATGAAAACACACGTAAACCAGGGTATCGGCAGGTTCCTGGTCCCACACAACTGATGTGGTCCTGGTCCCAGGACTGATGAGGACGTGACAGTGGGACACAGACAGTGAGTTGTCCTCTGGTGTTCAGTCAAACATCCAAACAAAGAAAATGTGAATTAAAATGAGCTGAAGATTCAAAACAACTGCTCTTTTTCCAAGTGAGGGTCATTCCAGAGCTGAGGCCAGCTGCTGCCTAGCAACCACCACAACACACACACACACACACACACACTGAGATGCATGAAATGTAAAGGGTTAGTCAGTGAAGTTTTTTTTAATGACACAGCGCCCCCTGAGGTTTGAGTTTGTCCCTTTAAGGAGACAAGTGTTGCTGTTTTAGTGTTGCTGTTTAAGTGTTGTTGTTTTAGTGTTACTGTTTAAGTGTTGTTGTTTAAGTGTTGCTGTTTAAGTGTTACTGTTTAAGTTGTTGTTGTTTAAGTGTTGTTGTTTTGTTGTTGTTTTAGTTTGTTGCTGTTTAAGTGTGTTGCTGTTTGTTTTTGCTGTTTCGTGTTGTTGTTTTAAGTGTTGCTGTTTAAGTGCGTTGCTGTTTAAGTGTTGTTGTTTAAGTGTTTTTTTGTTGTTTTAGTGTTGTTTAAGTGTTGCTGTTTGTGTTTTGTTTAAGTGTTTATGTTGTGTTTAAGTGTTGCTGTTTAAGTGTTGCTGTTGTTTAAGTGTTGTTGCTGTTTAAGTGTTGTTGTTTATTTGCTTTTTGTTGTTGTTTAAGTGTTGTTGTTTTATGTTGCTGTTTTAGTGTTTGCTGTTTTAGTGTTGTTGTTTAAGTGTGTTGTTTTAGTGTTTTTATTGTTTTGTGTTTGTGTTGTGTTTAAGTGTTGCTGTTTTTGTTTTAGTGTTGTTTGTTTAGTGTTTTGTTGCTGTTTAGTGTTGTTGTTTTAGTGTCACTGTTTTAGTGTTGTGCTTATGTTGCTGTTTGTTTAAGTGTTGTTGTTTAAGTGTTGTTGTTTAAGTGTTGTTGTTTAAGGTGTTGCTGTTTAAGTGTTGCTGTTTAAGCTGTTACTGTTTATGTTGTTTACTGTTTTAAGTGTTGTTGTTTATTTGTTGTTTAAGTGTTGCTGTTTTAAGTTGTTGTTTAAGTGTTGCTGTTTGTTTTGTTGTTTGTTGTTTTGTTGTTTAAGTGTTTGCTGTTTTGTTGCTGTTTAAAAGTGTTGTTGTTTAAGTTGTTAAGTTTTGTTGCTGCTGTTTATTGTTGCTGTTTAGTGTTGCTGTTTAAATGTTGCTGTTTAAGTGTTGTTGTTGTGTTGTTGTTTAAGTGTTGTTGTTTAAGTGTTGTTGTTTAATTTGCTGTTTTAGTGTTGTTGTATTTAAGTGTTGTTGTTTAAGTGTTGTTGTTTTGTTTAAGTGTTGTTGGGGCCGAGATGTCTACTGTAATCCACTATTCTATTGTTCTCCATGGGTAAGGCCTATATGCAGTTTCAAAAGCCTGATTTGAGTTTTCAACAAAGTCTCAGTCCACCATTTGGGACATTCTTGGTTTTACGACTGGTCAGCATTCCATAGGGTCAGTGAATCTCATTGGCCGTTCTCTGTTTTATGGCCTTGCCCCTGAAAACACTATAAAACCAGAGGACAGACGTTTCTCGCTCACTTCCATTTTTCTTTCTCTTCCTATTTTTGCTCTTTGTGTTTTTCTTCTTGTTCCTCTCCTTCGGGGGCAAAACGTGTTATCAGCTCACAGTAAGAGGCAAGGGTTCTGGGCAGGGTTAGGTTAAGGTTCTGTGTTTTATAAACTTTCCTTTGTGTTGAACGTGTTAGATTGCGCACCCACACGTTCGTATGGATTTGTTTACTATTGTTAACTGTTTGTATTTGTTTACACGTTATTAATTCCCTTCGCTGAAAGTAGAGCTCACCGCTCACCCTGCAGTGACGTGTCTTCTCCCGCTGTGAGCGCGTAGACAGATCACGTGGTGAGAGAATGTCGGCATGAACGTTAAGATTCACAGACTGGCCTGGCTTTGCCTGTGTCAAGTCTGTGTGGTTTAAACTGACATAAACTCTCACGTACGCGATCCTTTTGTTTCATTCACTGAACACACTGTGCTTTGAAACACACTTTTGGTCTGCCGCTATTCAAGCACGATTCTCACTCACTCTCTTTCTCACTCACTCACTCTCTCTTTTTCATTCTTGAACGAGAGTCTCCTCATAGGCGCCATCTTGTGTCGAACACGTGTCTCTGCAGCCATGCTATCACATGTTCGACCCAAGATCTGCGGCCTCGTGTTAATGTGTTTCTGGCGCCATCTTTGGTGGAAGCGTGCGTCTACAGTCACTGCTACTGCGCATGCCTTCTCCACTTTGGTGTCGGAAGTGGGAGTGGCTTTGCTCGGCCAACCGCGTCACTCCCATGTCTTATCTTTGTCTCATGTTACACTCACACACACACACACACACACATATTGGTGTTTATGTTGTATATAGCCTGTGTTGTTGTAGCTTAGCAAGTGATATTTGTTGATTCAACCAATAGATTTTCGTTCTACATTAATGTTCACTTTTAGTGAACATGATTGTTTAATTGATTTCAATGTTTGATTTAATAAATTGTTACTTTTATTAACCTGAAGGAATGCTCTGTGTCTTTTGTACATGAATACAGTGACAAATGGGGGTTGAGAGGGTCTGTGCTCGGATTCATACCTTCAATACTGTTAAACTGGGATATCTTTGATATCATAGTCAATTACAGTTATTATTTAAGACTGATTTTAAAGGCATAGATTGATTGTCTTTTCCCTGTTTACAGGGTGGTGCGCCGTTCTAGAATTAATTGACATTTAATTAATTTTCCAAAATATTTAATTAAATATTTCATTACTTTATCTTTTATTGCTTTATTTTTATCAATCAAATTATTGCCACTATAGTTGATCCCCAACATATGGTTGCCACGTGTGAGTATTTGACTCAACTTTTTATAAGAAATGAATTATTCCATAATTAATCAATTATTAATATTTTAAATTCATAACCAACCACGCTCCTAATCCCAACACTGTTTAAGTGTTGCTGTTTAAGAACAGGACTGAGTGTAGTCCGTGGTGTTGTCTCTGTGTCCTGGGTCTATTTCTGCCTCAGTCAGTGGACACAGGCTTTTTGGGCATGCTGGGGGGGATGGGGGGTCCACAGAGAGTGTTACCCCTCCCCCGTCCTGTCCCGCACAGCCTCTTAACCCTCAGTGTCCCACGCTGATTTATAGAAACAGGAGGCGTACATTTTAAAAGTGCGTCCTCCTGTGTGTGTGTGTGTGTGTGTGTGGGGGTCATGTGATGTGTCTTTTTGGACAGACGGACTCTGAATACAGACTGAAGACAGCTGTCTTAAAGATACACATGTAGCGCGCCCCCTGCTGTGAAGCTGTCGCAGGATCAGCTGACCGTGACTTGGAAGGGTTAAAAAAAAAACCTAAACCACCGTTTAACTTGTGAGTCATGTGACCATACCCGAGATCACACACACATACACACACCGCTGATGTCAGTGAAGTGAGTTCTGCTGAAAACCACCACAGTCCCAGACCTGGACCTGGACCCTGACCAGGTCCAGCTGATACGTGACGAGTCAACAATGAAGTGAAAAAGAGTTAAAATGGTGGAAACATGGATCAGATGTGAGTGTGGAGATTTTGTGATTCACTTTCACCAGTGAGGTGATGACTCCGCCCACACAGAGGAGGAGCCATGAAATCATGGAAAACAAATCAAACTGTGTTCCGACTGAAGCTGACAATAACAACTTCCTGTTTACACACACGCACACACACACACATGCATTTGTCCAACATCAAAAGTGTGGACATTTTACACAGATTGTTGTTGGGAGGGGCTGTATGCCACACCCCTTTTATACACACACACACACAACTAGATTTCCATAAGTGTGAGTGTATCCGTTGCTATGGCGACCCCTGTGCTCTGCGGTGCCTGCTTAAATTCCGCCCTCTTTTCTGTCAAGAACTTTCCATGATTTTAGCTCTTTATTAGATTTCAGACAAAAACAACTAGTGATTGTGTTCATAATCCATTCATCCATTAGTTTGTTTGTCAAACCTAGAAATGATGATGTTCTAAAAATGATTTCTTTGTTTTATGGAGAAAAGAAATCAGAAAATATTAACATTTAGGAAGCTGATTTAAATGATTAAAATTCAACACATGGGAAGGTCACACGTTCACAACGCAGTGTGACTGACTGTTGTGAACGTGTGACTGACTGTTGTGAACATGTGACTGTTGTGAACGTGTGACTGAGTTGTGAACATGTGGCTGGGTTGTGAACGTGTGACTGTGTTGTGAACGTGTAACTGAGTTGAGAACGTGTGACCGACTGTTGTGAATGTGTGACTGTGTTGTGAATGTGTGACTGTTGTAAGCGTGTGCAACTGTGTTGTGAGCGTGTGACTGTGTTGTGAACATTTGACTGACTGTTGTGGCGATGTGACTGTGTTGTGAAAGTGACTGACTGTTGTGAATGTGTGACTGAGTTCTGGGCGTGTGACTGTGTTATGAATGTGTGACTGTTGTGAACATGTGACTTGTGAGCGTGTGACTGTGCTGTGAACATGTGACTGACTGTTGTGAAGCGTGTGATTATACTGAAAATGTGACTGACTGTTGCTGGAAACTGTTGTGAGCGATGTGACTATGTTGTGAATGTGTGACTGACTGATTTGTGAGCGTGTGCCTATGTTGTGAATGTGACTAACTGTTGTGAGCGTGTGACTATATTTGTGAAAGTGTGACTAAGTTGTGAGCGTGTGACTGGGTGTGAGCGTGTGACTGAGTTGTGAGCGATCAGACTGTTGTGAGCGATGTGACCCACTGTTGTGAGCGTGTGACTATATTTGTGAGCGTGTGACTGACTGTTGTGAGCGATGTGACCTGTTTGCGGTGCCCTGTGTATGTGTGAATGACTGTTGTGAGCGATGTGCGACTGGGTGTGAGCGTGTGACTGTGTTGTGAACAGGTGACTGAATTGTGAATGTGTGACTGAGTTGTGAACGTGTGACTGAGTTGTGAAAGTCTGACTGACTGTTGCGAATGTGTGACTGTGTTGTGAACGTATGACTGTGTTGTG
>NW_025321495.1:0-39222 GCF_019176455.1 Solea senegalensis
CGTCCAAAATTAGACAAAAAAGTCATACTTTTGTACGTCGTCCAAAATGAGACAAAAAATCTAAGTTTAGTATGTTGTCCAAAATGATACAAATATTTTAAAGTTTAGTATGTTTCCAAAATCAGTCAAAAAAGTCATTCTTTAGTAAGTCGTCCAAAATTAGACAAAAATGTCATAGGTTAGTATGTTGTCCAAAAAGAAATAAAAAATCGCAGTTCAGTATGTCGTCCAAAAAGTGACAAAAAAGTCATAGTTTAGCATGTCGTCCAAAATGAGACAAAAAAGTCATAGTAAAGTATGTCTTCCAAAATGAGACAAAAAAGTCATAGTATAGTATGTCTTTCAAAATGAGACAAAAAAGTCATAGTATAGTATGTTGTCCAAAATGAGACAAATATGGCATACTTTAGTATGTCGTCCAAAATGAGACAAAAATGTCATAGTTTAGTATGTTGTCCAAAATGAGACAAAAATGTCACAGTATAGTATGTCGTCCAAAATGAGACAAAAATGTCATACTTTAGTATGTCGTCCAAAATATGACAAAAAAGTCATACTTTATAGTATGTCGTCTAAAAAGTGACAAAAAAGTCATAGTATAGTACGTCGTCCAAAATGAGACAAAGAAGTCATACTTTAGTATGTCGTCCAAAATGAGACAAATATGTAATACTTTGGTATGTTGTCCAAAATTAGATAAAAATGTCAAAGTATAGTATGTCGTCCAAAATGAGACAAAAAAGTCAAAGTATAGTATGTTGTCCAAAATGTGACAAAAACGTCATAGGTTAGTATGTCGTCCAAAATGAGACAAAAAAGTCATAGTTCATTATGTCGTCCAAAATGAGACAAATAAGTCAAAGTATAGTATGTCGTCCAAAATGAGACATAATTGTTATAGTTTAGTACATCGTCCAAAATGAGACAAAAAAGTCATAGGTTAGTATGTCGTCCAAAATGAGACAAATATGGCATACTTTGGTATGTTGTCCAAAATGAGACAAACTTTATTAAAAGTAAATAAATAAATAAATAATAAATAAGTCCACCTCCTGATCCATCTCTATATATATCACATCACATGATTTCTGAATGAATACTCTATAGCAGTATTTAAGTATACAAGTATGTCTCGACTGAGGCCTGGAGGAAAAGTAAATGGGAAGGTTTCCAAAATGTGGCAATCTGTTTTTTAGCTGCCATCCAGCCAGCTAGTAATGAGAGATTCAAGATAACATGGCAGCTTCACTTCAAACGTCTCAGAAAGGCTAGAAGCAAATGTACAAACGGGATAAATGGATATGATAAGAACATTCTTTGGTCACCATCAGGAAACAAGTATGCAGTTTTAAAATAACACACTCCATAGGATTGAGACACAGCTCATGTGTGTGTCAGTATTTGTCCTTTGACTCACACTGTCCACTGGAACACAAGTTATTAATATCATAGCATCGTAATTTTCCACAAATATCAGTCAAATTGTTTCTCCACTCTATACATACGCATATGCATATTAAGAGAAGATCACAACTCCATGGTTTGTCCCGTGTGTGGAGCACCACGTGTTTGTAAATGTTTTCCCACAAACATCACGGTCAAACTGAACTCTCTGTGCGTGACTCTGAGGTCGACATCCTTCCGATCTTCATCACTGTCTTCAGTCGCAGACGAGTCTAGAGTTACATCCGCTTCTGTTTTTATCGGTCATGCAGAACCAGTGGCTGGAGGCTCCGCCTCTCCCTTCACTTTGGGTCTATATATACTTCATGTTTGTATATTTGTTTTAATGGTTATTCTTCAAAAATAAAATGCACATTTTTATTTTATAATTTGATTTAGTAGTTATTCTTATCAGACAAATACAAGTAGTGCAACCAAGGAGCACATAACAACACTTACTAACTACTAACCCAAAAACCAAGCAAGAAATTGGCATTTTCATAGACTCTGACCTGATTTTAAAAATTAAAACATTAAAACAGTCCCTATCATCTAAAGAATAAAGACTTAAAGGGCATGGCAGGATCTGGAAACTCTGGCCTTTATCAAACTAGTTGATGAGACGACTGCGAAGCTGTTGCCAACAGATAAAAAAAAGCTGCAGCTGATTCACAACACTGCTGCATGTGTTCTCACTTCGACCAAATACATGGAACCGTCTGATTTTCAAATATTGCTGCTGGTCTATAAAGCACTGAATGGTTTAGGCCCACAATACATTTCTGAGCTGCTGGCTCACTATGAACCATCCAGACCACAAAGGTCACCTGGGTCCTCAGATCCCTGAATAAGCATTTTATGGGATGGATGTTTTAAGTGTTCGCCTCATAAATGGTTGTTTATTTGCATATTCAGAGTTTATCAACAAATATGGATTTGCAGAAACTCTGGGAATCCTTTTTTTTTGTATATTCTTTTTATTGCCAAGTATACATTGTGTAGAATAAATGTTACTTATAAAGCAATCATAGTTGTACATAAAACGAATAAAAACGAACAAACATGGCAGCATCATCGATCTTAAGTGGATTGGATAAGACAATCTGACGGACTTTCACACAACCTGGGTACTGCACTGTAAAAAGTGAAAAAAAAAATCAATCAATCCATCAATCAATCAAAAAAGTGCAAACTTGAGCCGGAAACTCACAGAACAAAATCGAAACCGAAAAATCCGATGAAATGAACAGTATATGACAGGAAGTATCATCATAGAATCACTCCGAGAAATCGTTCATACTGTAACATCAACCTCTCTCAAGTCCTTCAGGTATTTTAAGACTGGTTTCTCCATACATAGGTTTCTCCCACTTCCAATGTCTTAAAATAAGCCTTTTAGCCAAAATAGCACCAAAACACAAAGACTGCTGTATAAACACCCACCGACACAGCCTATTAAATGCCTTCGAGTACAAATCAAAAACACATCCAAAGTTGACTTTGATACATTAGGATACATCTTGTTAACGTGTTGCTTTGAGTAGTATAATCTATGTATTATTTTGAACTGAATTAGTTTATGCCTTACATTAATTGAGCATTGATGAATATTCGTTTCCCAGTATTCTTTGGAGAGGGGCACTCCCAGTTCAGACTCCCATGTAGACCTTTGTTTTTCTGACTGAAGAGCATCTGATATAGACTTGATATTGCTCCTTTTTTACCTGCCGTAATTCTAATTCTTTTTTTGAGTGTAGGGTGTTGTGGTATGTCCGACAGTGTTGATTCATGGGTCTTTATAAAATTTCTGATCTGTAGATAATGGAAAAAAATGCGAGACTGGTAGATTATATTTCATTTTCAATTTTTCAAAAGACATCAGGTGTCCTCCCTGATACAGATCGCTCAGAGATCTCACTCCCTTCTCTCTCCATTGAGGAAACACTGGGTCTGAAGCAGAAGGCTTGAAAGCGTGATTGCTACAAATTGGTGTATCCCTGTCCATATCTGGGGCCTGTAAATACGATTTCATCTGATTCCAAATTTTTCATGAGTTATGTATCATAAAGTTACCCTTGTACAGGGATTTGTCGATTTTGATGGGACTGTTCTGGGAATCCATATTTGGAGGAGTATGCCGTAGCCTCTCTGGACTACTGATATTACTCTGAGGACAGACTGCGTCCATGGTGAACTGGAGTTGACATCTCATGATCCAAGAGATTTCAGACAGAAAATGGACCAACAGTTTTTTAAGGAACAAACACCATGGAGTCACAACGCAGCAAACTCTGAACATCAAATGGGAGACAAAAAAAACCCATTGTGACACAAATCTAGTTACATTATATATAAAGGATTAAAAAAAATGACATAAATAACAAATTTAAATTGGATATTTGCAATGTGATGGTAAGTGACAGAGAAAAAGTTACTGCTTCTTTTATTTATCTGAGCCCTGGTGATGGATGTTCACAGAGACACCTTTATTGTTTTTACAAAGTAACAACATATTGCCATATTACAATATAAATGGCTGTGTAAGGGCATAGATGTGCAGTCTACAGAGTATCATCTTCACTACAACACAACTCACAGCAGCTGTGCAGGGGCGGAGCCAGGAGATTTTAACATTGGGTGGTTTTGATGGAACGTGTAATCTCTTTAGGATTTAAAGCCCACATAGACCGGAAGCTCCAATTAACGCTGCGTTTGTGTGTGTGTATCTGCGTCATGACCTCGTTTATGAAACCCTAAAGTTTCAGAACAAACAGTTCAGCCACTGCTGAGAAAATAGTGTTGTATTGTTTTCCTGGGCTCTGCGAAGCGGATCGGCACTTCCTTAATTTGATGTCGTCATCAGAAATCCTCACCACTCCTCTCACCACCGTAGCGCCTCCTGGTGCGGGCACTAGTCCGGGCACATCCGGTTGCGTACATTCAACCGCAGAAGAAGAAGAACTACTCTGGTTGTAGCTGCTGAGATGCAGAGCATCCACCGTGCCAGAGGGGGAGCTGTGTATGTGAGAGCTGGCCTATCTATTACGTCACTTCCAGGTACCTGGCCAATCACAGGACAGTGGGAAAGCGCTCGTTGGCTGGCCAATCACAACACAGTCCACATTCTAGGGGTGTGGTTTTGGTCTGAAACAGCGCGGCTGTCGAGAGCGTCAGTGAGGAGATATTTTGATCGGCTCGTTTGCAGCGATTAGGAGGTTTTTAATCATGAAAACAAGTTCATATATGTAAGTAGACCTCCATAACTAACATATATGTGTGACCATGAAAACAAGTTCATATATGTAAGTAGACCTCCATAACTAACATATATGTGTGATACAAGCATTCTATGTCACCTTTAATAATACAAATCATTTTTTCATAAATATAGCGGATGGTGTGGATTGTCTATGATGGACAGGAGCCTGTTGAGTGTGCGTTGCTCAGCTATGGATGTCAGACTGTCCAGTGCCTACAACAGAGCCTGCCTACCTTATTAGTTAAGTTAATAAGATGAACATTTAAAAGGTGTTAATATAAGCATAATCAACTTTAAGACACTAACAAGCACATATTAGACACTTGTCTTTTGTTAACACTTCATATCTGACAAGATATTAAATGTTACATATACGTCTACACACTCACTTCATATAATGAAGTCTCATATGCAACACAAGAGAACTTCTCTGTTCTTTGTTCACAAACATTGCAGCTACAGGGTTTCTCTCCTGTGTCTGTTAACATCACTCTGTCTCAAACACCACCGCTCTAAAGTTTCTCTCCTGTGTGGACCATCATGCGTCTGTTAACATCACTCTGTCTCAAACACCACCGCTCTAAAGTTTCTCTCCTGTGTGGACCATCATGCCTGTTAACATCACTCTGTCTCAAACACCAACCTGTGGACCATCATCTAACATCAGTCTCAAACACCACCGCCTAAAGTTTTCTCCTGTGTGGACCATCATCGCCTGTTAACATCACTCTGTCTCAAACACCACCGCTTAAAGTTTCTCTGTGGACCATCATGCGTTAACATCAGTCTGTCTCAAACACCACCGCTCTAAAGTTTCTCTCCTGTGTGGACCATCATGCGTCTGTTAACATCACTCTGAATCAAACACCAGCTCTAAAGTTTCTCTCCTGTGTGGACCATCATCGCCTGTTAATCATCTCTGTCTCAAACACCACCGCTCTAAAGTTTCTCCTGTGTGGACCATCATGTCTGTTAACATCACTCTGTCTCAAACACCACCGCCTAAAGTTTCTCTCCTGTGTGGACCATCATGCCTGTTAACATCAGTCTGTCTCAAACACCACCGCATTTCTCTCCTGTGTGGACCATCATGCCTGTTAACATCACTCTCAAACACCACTAAAGTTTCTCTCCTGTGTGGACCATCATGCGCCTGTTAACATCAGTCTGTCTCAAACACCACCGCTAAAGTTTCTCTCCTGTGTGGACCATCACATCACTCTGAATCAAACACCACATCCAGCTCTAAAGTTTCTACCATGCCTGTTAACATCACTCTGAATCAACACCACCAAAGTTCTCCTGTGTGTGGACCATCATGTAACATCACTCTGAATCAACACCACCTCTCTCCTGTGGACCATCATGCCTGTTAACATCACTCTGAATCAAACACCACCGCTCTAAAGTTTCTCTCCTGTGGACCATCATGCCTGTTAACATCACTCTGAATCAAACACCACCGCTCTAAAGTTTCTCTCCTGTGTGGACCATCATGCGTCTGTTAACATCACTCTGAATCAAACACCACCGCTCTAAAGTTTCTCTCCTGTGTGGACCATCATGTGTTTTTTAAGAGAACCCTTTTGTGTAAAACATTTCCCACAAACATGGCAGCCCCAGGGTTTCTCTCCAGTGTGGACCACCATGTGGACGTTGACGTCACTCTTCCTTGTAAATTTCTTCCCACAAACATTACAGTCAAACTGTTTTTCTCTTGTATGGTCCACCATATGCATTTTTAGAGAACTCTTTAATCTATATCTTTTCCCACAAATATCACAGCCAAATAGTTTTTCCCCTGTATGGATCATCATGTGCATATTATAAGTAAACTTCTGTGTGAATGTTTTCCCACAAACATCACAGCTCCACGGCTTCTCTCCTGCGTGGATCACGGCGTGTTTGTTCAGATGATCCTTGAGAATAAATTTTTTCCCACAAACATCACAGTTGAATGGTTTCTCTCCTGTATGGACGACCATATGCACATCAAGATTACGCTTTCGTGTAAATCTTTCCCCACAAACATTACAGTCAAACGGTTTCTCTCCTGTATGGACTCTTACATGAGTCTTAAGAAAACGCTCAAATGCAAATCTTTTCCCACAAACATCACATCTAAACGGGGTCTCTCCTGTGTGGACCATCATGTGTATCTTAAAACTTTTTTCATGCTTAAACATTTTCCCACAGATATCACAACGACATGGTTTCTCTCCTGTATGGACGACCTTGTGTTTGTTAAGATTACCCTTGTTTGTGTACCGTTTCCCACAAACATCACAATCAAACTGTTTCTCTCCTTTATGGATCATCATGTGCACATAAAGAGAACCCTTCTGTGTGAAACTTTTCCCACACACATCACAGCTAAATGGTTTCTCTCCTGTATGGACCATCATGTGCATCTTGACTAAAGACTTGCGTGTGAATCTTTTCCCACAAACATCACAGCTACATGGTTTCTCTCCAGTATGGACCATCATGTGCCTCTTCACACTGGTCTTCTTTGTAAATGTTTTCCCACAGAAATCACAATCGAATGAGTTTTCTACTGACAGAACTTTCGGCGTACGTGTCTGAGGTTGACATTGGCCAGGAGCTCCGATCTCGTCATCACTGTATTCGGTCTCAGACGAGTCTGGAATCTCGTCATCTCCTCCAGCTGCTGTTTTCACTGGTCGTGCTGAGACAGTTGCTGGGGGTTCCGCCTCTCTGCTCTCTTCAGTTTGATGAAGCTGTGAGGACTGGGGGTTCTCCTCATCATCTTCAGTTTTCACTTGGACTATAGTGAGTGAGAACTTGTTGCCATCAACCTCCTCAAGAGACTGCTCTTCTTCCTTCTTGGTCCAGAGATGATCGTGCTCCTCTTGGATGTGGGGAATCTCTGGATCATCTTCAGTTTTAACATAAACAACAGTGAGTGAGAACTTCCCATCATCAGCCTTCTCCAGTCCTTCATACTTCTCTTCCTCAATACTGGTCCAGAGATCATCCTGCTCCTCTTTAATGTGAAGAATCTCTAAGTCCTCCTGATCTGGACTGGTGATCATCTCAGTGGAAACCTCTTCTTTGATCACCAGTAGATGTTGGACATCTGCAGGGAACAATGAAACACACGGTGTAAAAATATTTATTTACCTGAAGAAATTTACCCCCAGAATATATGCATTGCATTAAAAACATACAAATCTTCTTCTGCTGTGTTCACGAGCGCAGTAAAGTCCTAGTCCACTGTCAATTTTTGAGTCCATACGTTTTGGTTCGACTACAATTCTGATTGGTCCTTTTTTTTTTTGCCGTGTTCATTTCATACAGTCTACAATTCATTTGATTTCATCAGTAGGAAAATACCAAGTGCAAACGGAGGTGTTTGCCCCTGTTTCACACGCAACAGCCTGTGTTCAGAGAACACCTCCCTTGTTTTCACTATTTTGGATTAGCCCAACCCACTAACAGATAGATTAAAGAACGTGTGGTGGTTTTATTTATGTTGAGCTACAGTCAGTCGTCCTCTAACGTCCATGTCACAGACGTCAAAGACATCACAGTGTGGCAGCATTTTACAAAAATCGATGGCGGGAAAAAAGTTGAACGCAAAGTTTGCCAGCAGTTTTCATGTCACATCTCAACTACAAACATTGGCATATCATATAACACGCTAAGCTAACTTGTCTGTGTTAGGTTGCGCCACTCGTTTTGAGTATAACTTATCAGAATTGGCATATTTAATATTTTAGTCTAATATTATCTGTATCTGTGTCTCAGCCGCGAAGCTGAGCTCCTGTGTTCAGTGTCTCTGTGCGAGGACATGAGACAAATCATCTAAATATTCCTCAACAGTTCTTGTGCTGATGTCTTGTGCCCCCTCCAGATTAGCTGATTTTAGTCAAAATTTCAGGGCTTCAGTTGATCAAGAATTTCTTTGGTTGATTACAGCCCTAGTCACCGCAAGTCACCGTATTAAAGTATTGAAGTAACAGGCATTTCTTTTCAAAGCAGTGTTGCACTCTCTGTTGTGTCGACACTATCTCTTGTGGAAATGTCTGCAGAGAAGAAACCACAACACGTAACCGCTGTTGGGCACAATTTGGCAAGAATCACAGTTAATCCCAGTTAATCCCAGTTAATCCCAGTTAATCACAGTGAGTGCTCAGTACGGATGAGAGCCACTTCCAGGGACACTTTTGCATGATGAGAAGTTAACGGTAAAACTCGCCATGTTGGGTCCAGCTCCGTATGTTGTTGTGAAAGTTTCTTCTCTGCAGACGTTTCCACAAGAGATAATATAGTGTCATACAAATCCGAGTGTCCACACACGTTTCCCTGTCCAATGTGATTTAGGTGACTTTGATGCATCATATTAGAATTATTTCTAAAGTTTCAAAATCGATTAAAATTATTTCTACAATAATGTTGCTTCAGATTTGAACTGTTTCAGTTTCCCGTCGCTGCCATAAACGAGGAAGCCAGTATTAGTTTGACACTCATTAGCTTTCATTTTCCAGCACATTATCAATGTATTAACAAGCTGCTGTATCGGACTGATTGAGGAGAGATTATTATTATTATTATTATTATTATTATTATTATTATTATTAATAATAATAATGCCAATAACAATAATAATGATAATACCAACAATAACAATAATAACAATGAAAGATGTTTGAGTTTCATCATCGTGTCCTCTTACCTGTGTGACAGTCCAATAAAGAGGCTCTGTCTTCAGTCCGCCTCTCTGAATGATCTGAGATTATAAGTCTATCCTGGTTCATACAGCTGCGTTTCATCATTCTGTTCCACACTCGTTAGCTGTGAGCCGCGCTAACTGCTAACATCGACCGCTTTTCCTGATCCGGATCAAACGGGATCTGACAGTAGCTAACGGGATCGAACGGGAGCTAACAGTAGCTAACAGGGTCAAACCGCTGACAGAAGCTAACAGTGTTAGAACAGGAGCAGCGGTTTTGAATTTGAAAGTGACATGAATAAAAACAGTGGAATGAGGAGAAAATACTCCTGTAAGTTAGTTGTTAACAAGCTAGCATCCTCCCGAGTGAACCAAGACATACTTCTTCTTTTCTTTTTTGGCAGAGAACGATTTGGCGCACTACCGCCACCATCTGGTATGGAGTGTGGATCTAACCATTACTTCAAAATGAATAAATATAAATACATTATTAGTACATAATATACATACACATATGTATATGTGTATGTATATATATATATACAAATACTTATATATGTATATTAATAATAATGTACATACATATGCTTATTCACACATGCACACACACACACATCTAATTCCTCTCCAATGTCTCTCAACTTTTCATAATAATTGAATAATTTCTCTCTCTGACATTGAGTTAGAACATGCTGAGCTGTTTTCTCCTGCCCACAGTGATCACATCTGCCTGTATTGTATTGAACAGTGTGTTGTTTAATCACGTATGGCCAAATCTGATCCTTGGTATGATATTTTCCTCTTTCCTGCTTCTTTCCGTGCATCTAACCCACCTAAAATATGGCGGACTATAAGGAGAATAGAAGGCAGATCACAAATCACCTCAATTCTAACTCCAATATGTGATCATCTTGATTTTTTGCCAGGTACAACAGACAGTGGTTTTCGAATCTGGGTAACTAAAGGCATTTCTAATTTGTGTGATTTATTTGATGGACCCACTTTGTCTTTACGCAATTAGCAGAGAAATATGAAATTCAGAAACAAGATTTTTTTTGCTCTGCAGATAAGGGACTATGTAAACAGAAGCACGACACTACCCTTCAATCAAAGTTATTCTTGCATAGAGAAACTGCTTTTTTGTTATATTACATGTCATGTCATTTAGCAGACACTTTTATCCAAAGCGACTTACAAGGGAATTGAGTACAATCTGCCAGGAGTGGAGTTGAACTTGCGACCATGAAGTCTTTGCTCACAGGGTCTTAACCACTGAGCCACTCCACTTCAGAAGCCTAAATCTATAAGCTTTATATATTCTCAGAGACTATGGTAACATAAGCACTCTTCACTTGAAACAAATCAGGGGAAAAGAACTGGATGTAGAAATTACAAATGACCAATGGCATGATGCTTGGGAGGGTGCAACAGCTTTAAGTGTCTGTAATAGATTTGAAGCTACAACACAAGATTTTACACAGAGCTCATATATCTCCCTCACAACACCATAGGTTTGATGCTGATTGTTATGGCAGTCAGCCCTTCCTGTGTCCAGTCTCTGTGTGTGTGTGTGTGTGTGTGTGTGTGTGTGTGTGTGTGTGTGTGTGTTGCAGGTTGCTGTGATTGCTGATTGGGAGTGCCCGTGACCAGCTTCCCACCTGACAAAAGCCTGCTGGCTTGGATTGTCTGTTATCTTTCAGCTTTACCTCCTGATCATCTGACTCCTGTGCACGAACAAAGTATGGTTTCAATAAATTGACATGACACAGTTGAGAAGAGGACCTACGGTCTGGAGTAGCAATCAGATAATTCTGGTCAGACAACTTTTTAACCACAGAGTAAGGGCCAGAAAATTTAGCCTGAAATGGAGATGTTACAATAGGCAAAAGTACTAGAACCTGATATCCTGAAAGAAACACACGATTTTCAACCCACCAGTCATAACGTTTTTTCATGTTGTTTTGTGCACCAGCCAGCTTGCTCTTTGCCACCTCCTGGGCTTTGTACAACCTGTACCGAAAACCACTTACCTAATCAAGAAGGTTCTGTGGTGGCTCCGTGTCGCTCCACTTATCCCGAAAAAGAGCCAAAGGGCCTCGTTCAGTGTGGCCAGACACGAGATCGTTGGGAATGAACCTGTGGCCAGCCACGGTAAGCCCTCTTCCCAGTCACCCTTCAACTGAACACAGTATGCATGCAACATTGCCTTTAATGTCTGGTGAAAACATTACAGAACGCCTTGACTTTGTGCGTGGTAGGCGGATGCTTGATTGTGCTTAACACACAACTGCTTTAAAATCTGCAATTGGATCAGCCTGGGAACACCAAAGACGGACATAAACTGTGACAAAGCACGAACAACTGACCTGATTGTAATCGTGCGCAGTGGATAGGCAGCTGGATATCAACAGATAACAAGCTCCTGATCTCGAAGGAGGCAAAGGCCCCACACAGTCAATAATGAGATGCTCAAAAGGTTGACTTATAACTGGTATTGGGAACAAAGGAGCAGGCTTCAGGGTCTGATTAGGCTTGCTGGTAAATTGGCATGTATGGCATGACTGACACATCTTTTTTCAGTCGGGGCCAAAAGAAATACCTCAAGATGCGGTCATACGTCTTCCTGATACCCAAGTGACCACACTCGTCATGGGAAATGTGCAACACCAAACTGCGAAACTTAGATGGCGCCACAACTTGGTAAACAGGGTCACCAACAAAATGTTCCCACTGAGGCACCCACTTTCTCATCAACACTCCATTATCAACAAAATAACACTGAGCATGATTTTCCACCTCACCAATAGGACATGTCATCTCCAGCAAAGCCTTGAGGGAACCATCTGCCTGCTGCTCTTCCACCAACTCACTGCAAGAGACACACCAAGGGGCATCAGGACATGTTACACCATGCTGCAGTGAACTGTCAACCTCTTTTGCAGAATTTCTGTCAGCCTGTACGCGAGCCATGGCCCGTGTCACAGTGCATGCTGTAAATAGGGAACTCCCAATCAGCAAATCAGGGAACTCCTTCTAGTTTTAATCAGGTTCACTGCTAACGAGGGCACCAGAACGACGATAGGAGGCGGAACATCAGCCCACACTCTGCTACCGAATATATCATTACCCAGAATCATTTCAATCCCATCCAAGGGCAAAGCCGGGCACACACCAACCACCATGTTACCGTGAAAGAGATTATAAGACAACATCATTTTATGCTGCTGCACCCACAGGACTTTCATCCCCATCCCCATCCCAAGCACAGGAATGAATGACCAAGCAGCAGTGTCCCTCACTGATGAAAGGCTCAAAAGACGTAAGCCTGATACCTGTGATTTTGCCTCATTACCTGTCAGCAACTCCACTGGCGCAATGAACAATGCCGGTTTGGGCGTAAAGCTGGACTCAGGGGGCTTAGACCTGGACTTTAAAGCATAACAATCACGCCTCCAGTGGCCCCGCTTACGACAATAGTTACAAACTTTGTCAGACTCACATGCACCACGTTCATTCCTCTGCTGTTCTACTGGTCTTACAGGGCACCCAGACCACACACCACCCACTGAGGAACTGTCCCTGTGCCTTCCACCATGAACAGCAGGACCAACTCCATCATGTATCAAAATGTAATCGTCAGCTAAAGCAGCTGCCTTAGCAGCCGTCATGTCCAATATATGGTGCATGTTGTCTAGTGCAGAACACTAGACAACAAAAATAAAGAAAATGAGGAGCGGCAGGCTGACGATCCCAGGGGAAAAGAGAGTGATCTCACTATGGTCCTGTTGGAAAATACAGAGGTTTTGGTTCATTATAGGGCAGGAGATCAATAAAATCTTAGCTGTCGATTTCGAAAATAGTGCCGTATGCATGCAAAAAAGCTGCTGAGTCATGGGGAAAAAACCCACATCTCTCAGTGACAGTGACTAAGTGTCTTTGAACAATGAAACTGACGTACACCTCAGCATCACTGCTGTGTCCCAGCATTTCATCCAAACAGGTTTTCTCTCTCACTGTGAACTTTACGACCACATTTCCTTTCAGCATTGTTCCCTGAATCGTGTGCGTGCGTGTGTGTGTGTAAAGTGTCCGAGTGTGACATGACAAAAAAACAAGAACCTGGACAAACTCGCAATGCTTGAACACCAATGCTGTTTGCATGTTCTTATAGCGTGATAATCTGTCACGATGTTGCAGAGTAAAAGTGTTTGTGTCGATCATGTGATCACGAGAAGCTAATGTGTTATTGTTGTGATTAATCCCAATGTAACACCAACCCAACACCAACACCAACTCAATGCCAACACCAACCCAATGCCAACAACCAACCAATGCAATTGCTGACAACCCAACACCAATGCCAACCTGACAACCCAACACCAATTGCCAACACCAATTCCCCAACCTAAACACCAGCGCTAACCCAATGCCAACCCAACACCTCTAACACCAAAGCCAGCGCCAACCCAACACCAAACCAATGACACCCCAACGCCAAATGCCAACCCAACACCAACGACAACCCAACACCAACCCAATGCCAATGCCAACACCAACAGCAACGCCAGCACCAACCCAATGTCAACCCCAACCCAATGACAACCCAACGCCAACACCAACACAAAGAGTAAATGTCAGTAAAGGTGCAGTTCATCACTCTTAAATGTCACCATGTGTTTTTTTATTTGAAGAATGTGTCATTTGGACAAATGATGACAGAATGATTCTTTGTGCTTTATTCAGTTCCCCATTCCATGAAGGAAGTTCAACAGTAGAACAGGTTGTTCCACTGGTGCAGCTCATGCTATATAAACTCACTTTTTCACATTTTCACCTGCAGACACTGAGAGGAAAACGACCATCAGACGACACACACACACAAACACACCAGGTGAGTCTTTATTTTTCTCTTTTACTCATTGCTGTGTTTGAGGCTGAATGTGTCAAAGCAAAGGGACAATTATGTTCATTTCAATCAAAAGATGGACCAAACATTATCTGATGCTGTCGTGTAAATCAGGTCAATCATTTCATCTGTTACAACAACTGCTAACAAGAAAAACTACTCAATGTTTTTTAAATTCACATGAACATTTGAGGAAAAGGAAGCGGCTAACTGTTCCACCACTTATGATTCCAAAATCTACTTAAAATTCCAAAATCTACTTATAATTCCAAAATCTACTTATAATTCCAACATATACTTATGATTCCAAATATATTTAAATTCCAACATATACTTATGATTCCAAAATCTATTTATAATTTCAAAATATACTTATGATTCCAAAATATACTTATAATTCCAAAATCTATTTAAAATTCCAAAATCTACTTAACATTCCAAAACCTATTTATGATTCCAAAATCTATTTATAATTTCAAAATATACTTATGATTCCAAAATCTAAAAATCTTTTATTTTTCTGTTATGTTTCCATATTTTTTTTTCATGTTTGAGGCTGAAATTTCAAATTAAAGACACAACAATGACTTCACTCTGACAGAAGGAGTGAAATGAAGCTGACACTGCTGCTGGTGCTGGTGGCGGCTGTGGCAGTCGTGGTGCCCGGCCTGTCCGAGGCCCGCGTCGTCTCCAGATGTGAGCTGAAGGAAGAACTTGGGAGGGCGATCGTTCTGCCCAGACATTTGAAAATAGTCAAGGAAAGAATCCTGGAAATATGTGAGAATGATAAATAAACCATAACATGTCTAATAAGTGTAACTGAGGTGGATGTTAAAGGAGGAACATTTCACCTCTTAACCTTTATGTCCTTGTCCTTGTGTTCTTCCTGCTTCTTCATTGGTTCCCTGAAGTAATCTGTGAAGTGAACAGAAGATCCCGTCTGAACACTGACCTGGTCAGAATCTTCGGTAAACGCAGAACAACAACAGCCATGCCAACGACAGAACTGACGACCGTGGAGCCAACGACAGAACCGACGTCCTTGGAGCCAGCGACAGAACCGACGTCCGCGGAGTCAACCACAGAACCGATGTCCTTGGAGCCAGCGACAGAACTGACGTCCGTGGAGTCAACGACAGAACCGAGAACCGTGGAGCCAGTGACAGAACCGATGTCTGCGGAGTCGACGACAGGACCGGCGCCGTGGAGCCAGCGACAGAACCGACTTCCGTGGAGCGACAGAACCGACGACCGTGGAGCCAGTGACAGAACTGACATCAATCGAGCCGACGACAGAACCGACGTCTGTGGAGCCAGAACCGACAGAACCGACGACCACGGTGTCAATGACAGAACCAACGACCACTGAGACATCAACTCTGGAGCCACTCACTGAAGAAACCACAACCACAGAAATAACCTCTGCTACAACTCCTCCAGAATCAGCAACCACTGAACCAACAACTTTAAAATCAACCCTTGAAATCACCCGAATCACTCGTGGCTTCAGACAAAAGCGGCATGTCAATTCCGTCAGCAGTGAGTCCAAATCATCGGAGATGACCAGCAGCATGGAGGAACTGCTGGAAGGTGAAGAAAGTGAGGAGTCAGATGAAGACGAGGGCTACGAGGCGAGTGACGAGAGCGAGGATGAGGAAAGCGATGAGCAGGACAGTGAGGTATCAGATGAGGATGAGGAGAGCAAGGAGAGTGGGACCCGTTCAAAGCGATCGTATCGTCAATGGAGGCCCAGAAAGAGGAGACCACGTCTGTCCAAGGGGTTTTACGGACTCTTCCAGCTGGCAGACAGTACCTTCTGTGATTCAGGTTACCGTAGGACCAGGAACAAGTGCAGAACAGACTGCCTCGGTGAGTCTTTGCAACAGAGAATTACACAGTACACAGTCTATTTGTTTTGCAAATGAATAACAGTGACTTGTTCCGCCACAGCCTTCACCGATGATGACATAACAGATGACATCAAGTGCTTCGTGAAGACCGACGCCTGGTAGTAAGTTCACCCCAAATCAATCATCAGAGTGAAAACACACCTTCTCAAGCCTTGAAAAGTTACTCAGTGTTGTTATCTCGACAAAGCTAGCATTGCAGTTCATGTGGAACACGCAGGATTGTTACCCAAATCTTCAGAGTGGTTGTGATGGTTACCTGAAGACAGAAGAGTCTGGTGTATTCAGGGACAGCTGCTGAAAACCATGTCAAAATGTACCATTTCAATTGCACCATTAGGCCACCTGGTGGCCAAACATGCTCAATTCACCAGATTTACAATTTTCTCTTTGTATAGTTTCAACAGTGTAACAGTAGAATGTACTGTAAACATAAATAACACGAATAACATGTATATTGTATCTCCATGAGACAAACAACAGCTTATCTTTCTTGTTCATGACAGCCGTTTGCTGAGGAGAGCTTCTCACACATGTCACCGCGTTCCTTCCTTCAACTGCCCATGAGGAGCCGCTGGTGCTTCCTACCCACGATGTCTTCATGACTTCATGTGTTCATCTCACATTCTTCTTCTAGTCTTTCATCACTGGAGCTGACAATGATAATGAACATCAAAATTTCATCAAATCAAAATTTGTTGGTGATATTTTCCACTATAATCCACAATAAAGAAAAACAAACCCATGTTATCTTCTGGTCAATGATGATTCTTTTTCTTTTTCTTTTTCTTTTCCTTCCAATAAAATGTTTTACTCAACTCACCAGAATGAATCTGTTTCCATAGCAACATATGAACTGGTAGATAGATAGATAGATAGATAGATAGATAGATAGATAGATAGATAGATAGATAGATCACCTCTGGGGAGACAAACTGTCTCCTCCTGTGGTTTAGGTCTCTTGTTCTTTTCATCAGGATGTAGGTGTAACCTGTAAATGAGAAGACATGTTTTCAGACACACACACACACACACACACACACACACACACAAACCTCGACCTCCTTACAGCTCAGAAACCCAACGCCACTTTTTGGGAATGTGGCACAGTGCTGTCCAATGGTCTGTGCCGGAGGGAGCGCTTCTTTATCTGAGCCAGAACAAAAGAGCAACAGGTGCGCTGTGATTGGTCAGTGACAGCCACATCATATATGTACACACACACACACACACACACACAGAGGCAGAAGCCCGAGTGAAGATGAAGAGTGTGGTGGTGTTGGTGCTCTCAGTGCTGACCTGTGGTCTGGCCGACTGTAAGACTGTGACCATATGTGACGTGAACAATGTCATCAAGGACAGATCCCTCATCCCCAGTAAATTCTCGGACCAGAACCTCAGGGCCAAGGGTGAGTACCGGTCACTTCTTTTGACAGCTGAGACAGTAAAGACATTGAGGACAGGACAGTGAAACTCCAATGACCTGGAGACCAATAATTACTAATAATGCAAAGCAGTTTGTGTGATTTATATATGTATATATGTATGTATACATATATGTATGTGTATATATATACACTCTATATATACACATACCTATGTACATATATAATTAAAAACATATTGCTAATATTATAAAAGTTATAAATCTTTGCATTTGCTTTGGTTTTTAATACCCGTTGACCTAGTCTTTTGTTTTATTTATTTATAATAATTCTTATTTTAATCTGTTTTTGCTCATTTTATTTGGTGACTCATTGAACTTTTATAGTCATTTAACTGTGTAAAACTTTCTCTATATTAACACATTTGACCCTGTTTAGTGATCTGTAAGGCAAATCCCGAGGTTGGCATGCGAACCGACTGGAAAGAGGCGGGGCCACAGGGGGGCGAGACATTATACGGCCTTTTCCATCTCAGTAACCGACTCTTCTGCAGAGACGATTCCTCAGACTCCACCTCCATCGACCACTGTAACATCCACTGCAACAGTGAGTACCACATTCACTCAGTTACTGCTGTGTTCACGTCTTCATCTCACTGTAAAATCACACACACGCTGCTGCCTCCATCACTAAGTTGAAATGTCTTAATCCTTCACTCAAATTGAGCTCAGTGACACAAAGTGACCACATGAGGCAGCAGAGGAGCAGCAGCTTCTCTCTGGACTTTGGTGTGGGAGAGTGAGTGAGTGAGTGAGTGAGTGAGTGGTTTCTCCTGTAAATCACGTGTTTTCTCGTCGTCTTCACAGAGTTTATTGACGACGACATAACCGATGATGTTGAATGTGCTCTTGGCGTCTTGACGAATCTTCTGTAAGTTGTTTTTTTTCTTCACCGTGAGGTCACATGACACATTGTTTGTGCTTAACAAATATGATGTAGACATTTTAGATACGTGTGTGTTGTTAAGTTTTTATATTGATGTGATGAATTTGTCCAGATTTTTGATCATTTGTCACATAGTCATACTTTCGGCCTTTCTTCTATTATTCTATTAGATAATTGTTGTGTTTTGGTCATTATTTTGTCACGATTATTACATCTTAACTCATTATTTGAATCTCATATTTCACTTTTTATCAAATGTCTCATAATTCTAATCATTTTAATGATTTACCTCATATTTTGGACTTTTTGTGTCATAAGTTTCACCTCACAGGTTTATGAGAATGTTTTTATTATGGAGGCAAATGTTTTTTTACTTCTTTGTTGTTGTTGTTTTTGACTGGAGGAAAAATCGTCCACTCCCTGATATTATTACACATCCTAACAAAAGCACAGGAAGGAGAAGGTCATGCAACAAAAAGCCTCAGGCTGGAAGAAGAAGGTCACTCTTACACAGTTTGTAATTGAATCTGTTGCTCTAATATTTCCACAGTGAACATGGATTTGACTTCATGAACTACAATGTATCAAAGCTCCAGGAATTAAATCAAATGTAAGTTTCTGCATCTGTGTTTTCATCGAGTGTCTGCGTTTGAATCCACCGTCAGACTTTGTGAGAGTGTGTTGTGTTTCATTTGCAGGGTCAACGACCTCCTCGCAGGTGGTTGCAATGGAAAGAAAGACCAAGATTATCCACTCGATCAATGCCAATAATCTCAATCTGCTTTAGGAGTCACTGCAGCATATAATCCCGTCTCACACGAGCTGCCTGCCGTTAATGGCCATAATAAAGTGAAGCATGTTCTACTCGTGGCAGTGACTTTTTGTCTGTTTTCACCTTTTAAGTAGAATCATAATAAGAAGAATAATAGAAATGATTCAAAGAATTTGTACTTTTTAATTTGTCAGCAAACGATTTTGTTGTTGTGTTACACACACACACACACCTACACACAGTCACACACACATAGTCACACACAGACACAGACACACAGTCACAGACACACACACACAGTCACAGACACACAGTCACAGACACACACACACACAGTCACACACAGAGGATTACTGTCCACGGTCGTGAGAGGTTGACTTACTTGAAGGTCCAGTGTGTGAGGGTTAGTGACATCTTGTGGTGAGGGGGTGGGACTGCAACACATCATGAAATCGAGCGCTCACCGCGTTGCTCTGTTTTCTGTGGAACCCAGAGAGAGAGAAAAAACAGGAAGTTGACAGATTTTTACTTCCTGTTTGGTTGTAAAACGTCTGAAACCCAATTTGACGACTTCCTGTGTGAACAATTTGCAGCAGGTTCAGGGATTTGTAAATAAAATAATGTTATGCATTATGTTCTCAGTAGTTTGTTTTATATATAACATAAATACAGGTTTTGATTTGACTCTTTGTTTTATGAGTTCTTCTTAAGAAAAATAAAATACATGTTTGTATTTAACTTCTAGTTTCAGTAGTTATACAAAGCAGAAACTGAGTTACACCAAATTTCACGAACCCTGGTGGAAACTCGTCGCAGCCCAAGATGAATGGAAAAGTCTCTTGGGACCCAAACGTCAACCCAACAGGAAGTCGGCCATTGTCAAATTTAGCATCCATCTTGGCGATTAGAACATTTTCATAAACGAACAAACTCGTCTAAGCGCGATAATCGTAACAACGTAAAAATGTTATCAATTTGTACGTGACACATCAAAGATGAAAAGTTACCAAAAGGTCGCAGTTTTGAGACGTTGGTGAAAATGGAACTGAATTTTCATTTTTATTTTTTTTTATTTTCACTTCACAAAGATTAAGGTAATAAAAGTGCTTTTAAACATGCTTACAAAACAAAAGCATTCATTTCTTAATAAACACATACACTTAATTCACAGTAGGTGGCAACAATGACCAGTTTTTCCTCGGGAAGCAGCTTTACCTGTGGAAATACATAACCGGAAGTTAAATTTGTGGCCTTCACAATAAAATGGTCATGAAATCTAATGGAATGGTTTGATTTTTAACGGTAATTAAAAACACAAACGCATTTCCCTGTCATTGAATTTCATTTGTTTCTGTGTTTTTTTGGTTTTCTTTTCTTTCTTTTTTTTTTGTTTTTAGTTCACATTGTTTTCATTTCCTGTCTCGTGTTATGTATTTATGGGATGTACAGCACTATGTGCTATAGAAATACATTTGGATTCACTTTAAATAAATAAAACAATATTCTGTGTAGTCTTTTATTTGTTTCTTTAACCTTTATTTTGAAGCGGGTGTTTCCGGTGATGTCAAACAGGTGTGGGTTTTCCACTTCCTCCCCCTACTGCGGATGAAACCTAAAGGTGAGTGAACACATGAAGTGTAGGCGAACGATGTGCACGCGCTGGCCGCTCGTTCTGTTGTATCGAGAGATAAAAGAAAAACCTACTTCCGGTGTGGTTGCGAAACGACGCTTTTTCGGATAACGACGCGTTCAGGTGACGATTTTCTCCGTTTTTGTGCGTTAATTATGTAGTTAAAGAGGGATTTTTGGAATTTTGACAGGGAAACATGCGGCTGGATGCTGCGTCCACGGCCCTTCTCTTCCTCAGCGCTGCCTCTGCTGTGATTGGTGAGTTTAAACACATGTATCTGTCATTTACTGTATAATATTCACAATATTAGACGAACGTCACTTACACTCAACGTTTTAAATGTGACAGAAATCTTTTAAAATGGCGTCACAAATAAACAAAAGTGAAACGATATTTGGGGCTAAAAAAATTGTTAAAACTTAATAAAATCTACATTAGCTTAAAACTACTTTATATCAAGAATAAGAACGTTTGTAAAGCACTCACTCCAGAGAAAATCAGTGATTTCAGCTCGTGGGGACACATCAGCTGCTGGTCCTCTGCTGCCTCATGTGGCCACTTTGTGCCACTGAGGTCAATTTAAATGAAGGACTTTAAAAGCTGAATTTACAAAATCAGACATTAGAACTCGGATGGAGGCAGCAGAGGATCAACAACTCGTGTGTGTGTGTGATGTTAAAATCACTGATTTTCTCTGTGAGGTTTGGTGTGGGAGGGAGAGTGAGTGAGTGTGTGTGTGTGTGTGGGGGTGGGGAGTGCTTTACAACTTTCACTTTGTCTTTAAATGAAGTAAGTTCACTGTAGTGAAGACACAACAACAGATTGGAGAAACCATGTGTTTTTGAGTGAATATTAATTGAAGTTTTCATGGATTATATGTTAGTAATCAACTGTCTTCTCTCCCACACACACACACAAACACACACACACACACACACACACACACTCTCCCACACCAAAGTCCACAGAGAAAATCAGTGATTTTAACATCACACACACAGCAGTTGTTGATCCACTGCTGTCTCCATCACTGAGTTCAGATTGACCTCAGTGACACAAAGTGATCACACGAGGCAGCAGAGGAGCAGCAGCTCCTGTCACTGATGTTCTCTGTGGACTTTGGTGTGGGAGAGTGAGTGCTTTACAATCTGTTGTGTTCTTAATCGACATTACTCTGTCATGACAAAGTGACATGATGTGATTTCTGTTTGAGGAAAAACAATCAAGTCAAACTGGAGGAGCGACTGCAGCCGCTCCCTGTTACCTTTGACCACACACACACACACACACACACACACACTGTCCCTCTGTCTGTCTCTCTTTCTGTCTGTCTCTCTCATTTCAATTCAAAATGCTTTATTGACATATGAAACATGTTTACGTTCCAAAGCAGATATGACAAATAATGCACATAAATACAGATAATTTACCGTCTGTCTGTCTCTGTCTCTGTCTGGCTCTCTCTCTCCCTCTGTCTCTGTCTGTCTGTCTCTCTCTCTCTCCCTCTGTCTCTGTCTGTCTGTCTCTCTCTACAGTTCCACCTCCGACAAACGTGAGTGTGTTCTGCACAAACCTTCACGTCACAGTGAGGTGGACGTACAGTGACAAACAGCCACAAACTCGCTTCCACGTGAGAATCCAAGGCTCTGACGGGTGAGACGCCTCTGACACGCACACACACACTCTCACTCTGTGTGTGAGACACATGCACACGCGTGTGTGTGTGTGTATGTGTCACAGTGTTGTTTTCTTTCAGTGCTGGGTCTGAGAATGAAACCACGGAGCACGAGTACGACCTGACTCATTACATCTGGCAGAGTGATCTGCATTACATGGGCTTTATGTACGTCACAGTCACAGCTGTACAGGGCGGGGAACGGTCCCTGTCTGTGAACACGCCTTCTTTCACCTTCAACGGCCTCAAGAAGGCTCACGTCACCTGTAAGTGACACGTCAACTCATGTGGCGGCCATTTTGTCAGGTCACAGCGGGAAAAGCATGGGTTTAATTACTGAGGAACCGTTTCTGTGTCCACATCCTGAGATTATGAGAAGAAGGACTTTTGAGTTTCCTGCTAAAAACAAAATACGTGAAACTTTCAACGTTTCTTTCCAGGTGCGTTAGATTTCCCTCCTGTGAACGTGGCAGCAGAGGAGGCGGCGACCGCCGTCACGTTCCACAATCCCTTCCACTTCTACACAGAGCTGAGGAATTCTAAGAGGAACGGCGACGCTTTCATCGAGTTCACTGTCGTCTCAGACCAGGTTCAGTGTTTTAGTAAAGACTGTTCTCGTCTTTGTCTTCACTGTGAAACACACGCTCACTCACTCTCACACACCAAAGTCCACAGAGAATATCAGAGGTTTTAGCGGCTGCTCCTCTGCTGCCTCGTGTGGTCACTTTGTATCACTGACGTTCAGATCAGTGAGGTAAAGAAACTCTGGCTCAGTGTGGTTCTTGCCCTGCAGGGGGCGCTCGCACACACTGTCTGTCGGTCGACTCAGATCGTCTGCAGGTACGACCTCAGTGTGTCGGACGACGTGGAGAAGTGCGTCACGCTCAGAGGACGGTTGGACTACGGCAACAACGTGGAATATGTGCTGTTCAAGGAGACCGAGCGCATCTGCGCTCACACGCCAGGTCAGTGTCGCCCGCAGTAACCTGCAGGAGCCAGCGTGTGGCGCTTTGCAGCAGCTAAACATGATCACATGTTTTTCCCACAGGTTCTCACATCGTGGTGACCACAGTTCTGCTGGTCGTCCTCGTCCTCGTTGTCCTCATTGTGTCCATCAGCATCTATGCGGTGAAGGCGTGGTCACTGAAGCCCTTCCCCAAACCCACGCTCCCTGTTCCGGTAACTGGCTTAGCTTAGCTTAGCTTAGCATAGCGTAATCATGTCTGTCTTGCCGCAATAACTACAAAATGGCCGCCCTCTCCTGTGACGCCTGTCGTCCTCTTGTCTCGCAGGTCCTGACAAATCCCGACAGAGGCCGACACTTTTTCCCGGTGACCGGAGAAGAATTCCACCGCGTGACTGTGCTCATCCACGGCAGCAGGAGTCCGTCACTCTGCTCCGAGGGCGGAGACTGTCAGGGTGGAGGAAGTGGTGACGCGGGCAGAGGAGGAGGAAGTGGTGACGCGGGCGGAGGAGGAGGAAGTGGTGACACGGGCGGAGGAGGAAGTGCTGATGCGGGTGGCGGTGTGTATCTGCAGCCGCCTCCATTCGCGTCGCTCTACACGGACGGACGACTTTTAGAGGACAGCAGTCAGGACCTGGAGGCTGTGGGGTTGATGTCCACGGGACACGGGACAGACGACGACTCTGTGAAGACCGAGTGCTTTTGTATGGAGGAGGAGGAGGGGGAGGAGCCAAACGCTGAGCCCCTCCCAGAGGACAACCGAAGTCACTACGACCGACCGCACATTTTGTAGGTGGAGGAGCAGAGACATGGACTTGACCGTGCGACGGACGTCATGGTTCAGGATTAAAGTTCTTAATCCAAGATCTTCTCAGGATCATGACTGTATGGCGAGTGCGTGCTTGCGGGGTGGTTATCATGAAAAGCTCGAGGTTTACATTGTTTTCTCAGGTTTTACAGAATGTTCCTTTTAAAGAACGTGTTTACAGGTTTTTCTGAGAATTGGGACGCGGCTGATCTTTCACTGACGGTTCACAGCATGAATCTCAAGATCTGACCTCTGACCTCAGTGCAATGCAAACAGAAGACATTTAAGTGTTTTATTGTAGTTTTTATCATTTTTTTGTCGTATATTCTCGCGCTAACACTCAGGGAAAAATTAGTTAGGGGTTTTAATCTTTTAAAGGGACAGTTCACCTCAGTAAATTAGGGTTACTTGCTTTAATCTGGTGAAGATTTTAGTCGTCACATTTAAGAAATCACAGAAGAAAATAAAGCAGAGCATAATGTCGTTAATCTGGATTAGAGGTCGATTGATGTAGGGTTTTGTCCACGGTTGATGCAGATTTTCCATATTTAATCCAGGAAACTGCACATGGTGAAGTTCTGACTCTCTCCAAAGAAATCCCACTTCAAATGATCTGATGTGCATCGAGGAAGTCGAGTACGAAAATGTACTCGACTTCCACACTAGCGCCTCTACTGCTACTATTGTTTCTTTGTCGTTAGACTTTTTTTTTTTTACAAATATCGGTATCAGTTGTCGCCCCCTAGCACCAAACTCTTTCCTGCTTTTTTTTATTTGTGAAGAACTGTCCCTTTAAACACTGTAAATGTAAGCACTTTATTTAAATCTGACAGCTGATTCACAACCTGTCAATCAACCTACTGGGTTTTTTTTTTTTTTATTAAAGTTAACTTATGTGAACGCTGCTAAATAGTTAATTAATCAAAGTAAAGCAAATTTACCATAATTTCTTTATATTACACACACACACACAGTTGTGGATCAACAACTCGCTCATTCACCAAGTTCAAAGTTAGTTTTAGAACTTTTATTTAGTAAAAAGAAGAAAAAAAACAAAGTGTGTTCATGTTCAATAACAGCTTTTATTACTGCTGGATTTCAAAGTCACATGACGGGGGGCGGAGCCACTTTACTGCTGATAAAAGTTCACCTTTGTTCTTTTTTTTTACTTCAGCCAGAACGAAACTTACTGGCGACGTGAGGGGGGCGTGGCCTGTGAGCAGAGTCTTTACTCACAGTTGTTTAAAGAGAAGAAAAGAGAAGAGTCTGTGTGGGCGGAGAGCGCCACCTGCGGGCGGCTAAAGCTTCAGGCCTTGAATGTTTGTTCTCAGACTCAGCATCTGTTTCTCCTGTCGCATCTTCTCATCTTTGAACGCCACCTTGTTTGCTTTCTTCTCCACCCTCCGCTCCTACACACACACACACACATGGTATAAATGATATTTTGTGACATTATTGTGCAGAAACTGAGGCTGGGAATCATCAGGATGAGCCTGATTCATTTAACCCTAACCCACATGTGGCCGTTTACGCGTATAGGAATGACGTCCTGACGTTCTACCGTAATGACAAGTATACGAGTGCAAAGCTTTCATGGCGTCCAGTGCGAGAGGCGGAGTCATAGTTTTTGAATGTATGATGTTTTACCTTGCGCTCCTCTTTGATGGCCTGTTTCCTGCTCCTCCTCTCGCCGCTGCTCTCCTCTTTACTTCGGGGTTGGGTGGAGAAGCGCGGCAGGTCGCCGTCGTTGATCCTCGTCATGCGCTCCGCCTGTTTGGCCGTCAGACCTCTGGCGGGGAGGACGTCCAGTGGGACGCCCGTCTTACAGGACACACGGATCGGCTTCTGCTGAGGACCAGTGAGAGAGACAAAAGTCTTTATAAAAGGGGGAGGAGTCTGGGACAACCAGCCTCACAATGATTGGACAAGAGGCTGACAACAGAGTGGACGTAGTCAGCCAATGACAAAAATGTGAATGCAGTAGCTGGTGTTTGACCACAGAGGGCAGTAATGACACATCATTTTAATATTTTATACATCAAGTAGATTAGATAAAAAAAACACTTGTCATACCTTTGGAGGTTCTTCAATTACTTTAGGTCTGTTATATATGTTGGAATATGTGCCTGCAGACAGAGGAACACGGATCAATACATGATCAATACATGATCGATACATGATCCATGATCAATGCATGATAGAAGATCATCACATAATCAATACATGATACATGATCAATACATGATACAAGATTATTACATAATCAATGCATGATCCATGATCAATGCATGATAGAAGATCATCACATAATCAATACATGATACATGATCAATACATGATACAAGATCATTACATAATCAATACATGATGCATGATCAATACATGATACAAGATCATTACATTATCAATACATGATCAATACATGATACAAGATCATTACATAATCTAACTCACTGATGATGGTCTCACAGTCCCACTTCTCTTCTGGAGCCTCGATAACCACAGTTTCCATCTCCTCTTCCTCCTCCTCTTCCTCCTCCATCACAACAGGAAGCTCCTTAGGACCCAGGTCTTCAGGTCTGAGACGCCTGAAGCAGCACAGAGATGTAATGTCTGCTGCGCTCTGAGACTGTGTGTGTGTGGTTGTGATCAAACTCACTCTCTGGCCTTCTGTCTGAAGTAGTCTTCAATGACCTGGTCCAGGCGAGCACTGTCCGGGTTAATGTAACCCTCCAGATCTGCGTTATCCAGAGCGCCGATCTCATCGTCGTCAAACTGTTCAAAAAACTGAGATACACACAGTGTGAGACAGTGAGTGTGTGTGTGTGTGTGAACATGTTGGTTTGTTTACCTTCTCAAAGCGGTCGTCGAGCAGCGTCAGCTGTTCGTTCCTCCTCATCACCGACGACGTCATGGAGTAATCTGTGAATCGACTCTTCGTCTCCTCGTCTGCAAAGAGAAACTCGCGGCCGCAGACGTCGCCCTCCTCGCCCGAGAATCCTCCCTCAGAGTCACAGTCGTCTTCCTCGTCCGTCTCCTCCCACTCATCGTCATCGTCCTCTTCACCGCGGTCTCCTCTGTCACAGGTGACACAACAACTAACCATCACTCATCGTCAACACACACACACACACACACACCCTTAACTATTAGTCTTTAGTTAAGGGTTTAAAATCTTGTTTTCAACACACCAAAGTCCACTGCTGCTCCTCTGCTGCCTCGTGTGGTCACTTTGTGTCAGACATAAGGACTTAATGATGGAGGCAGCAGTGGATCAACAACTTCTATGTGTGTGTGAAAACATGTGAACATAATTCTTGACATATTGTCGACTTAAACCAGACGTGGGCATCTTACGGCCCTTTGAGCGTCCCTGTCTGGTGTGGGAAATAACTGGTTTTCTTCTTGTTTCCTGTAATGTTCGAAGACAACAATTAACAGTCAAGCTGTGAATGAATGCTGGGGTGATTATATGACAGGGAAAGGTCACCAGGAAAGGTCAACGTAAGGGTTGCACATAATGGCATTAATGACGTAAGGGTAAACATTAGATTACATCTACTAGGGTCATAAACATTAGGTATGGTGTCTGTTCTTGTTTTACTTTGATGTTTGTGTATAAGTGGTGAAGCTTTTTGGAGGAAGGGGAGAGACCATTTTAGACCGTCCTTGGTGACAGTGTCTCTCCTCCATGCAAAAATCCATGCATGCAGTAAAGACATGATTTACTCAACACTGATGACTCAAGGATTTCTTTCACACTGGCCCGTGGTATGTCAGTCATAAACACAGATGAACAAGTATTTATGCTGAGCATGCAATACAGCTGTGTTGCTTTTATTTTGCAAAGCCTGACGTATAGAAGCACGTATGTGCGTCCGTCTGCACAGCGACAGGTGACGCTAGTCAGTTACCCCTGGCTCCCTAAAAATGTTGGCTCACGTTAAAAAAAGAAAAGTTAATTCTGAATGGTGCAACACATGGACTGCTAAATATTTCTTTACAGACGTCAAATGTAACGCCGTGTGCTTAGTTTGTGGTTCACAAGTCGCTGAGTTTAAGGATTACAATCTGAAACTATCTCTGAAACAATCTGAAGCTACAAGAATTTAGCTGATGAAGAGCGCACAAAGGAGTCAAAGACAACGTTAAGAAAGAGGTCCGTGGTTCTTTTCTTCTACAAGTGTCTCAGTTTGAGTTCAGGAGTGATCATCTCCCTCCATGTTTATTAACTTATGATCTAAATTATCTAACCAGCGAAGCACCGTCACTCGTATGTAAACTCACCCGATGTGATTGCAGCGTTAGTGTGTGTGTGTGTGCATAAGCGTGCAGGTGCACTCTGTCTGGGGTGGGGTCACTGCACTACACCACAGTAGTATAGTAATTTGATTTTTTTTTTTTTTTAGTAATTGTGTTTATTGTGTTTGTATGCTACCAAAACAATACAATTTACTGCTTTTTTAGATAAACTGACTTAAAACTGACAGAGGTTTAGTGAGCTCTGCTGCAATCATTAAGCAATGATTAATCAATGATTGATCAATGATTAGTCTCATCAACTATTCCAACAATCAGTTTATCGGTTTGAGCATTTTTTTTTGTCTTTTTGCTGAATATCTTCTTTTCCTTTCGGCTACTCCCTTCAGGGGTCGCCACAGCGAATCAACCTCCTCCATCTCACCCTGTTCTCTGTATCCCCCTCTCTCACACCAACTAACGTCATGTCCTCTTTCACTACATCCATAAACCTTCTCTTTGGTCTTCCTCTGGACCTCCTGTCTGGCAGTTCCAACTCCAGCATCCTTCTACCAATATACTCACTATCCCTCCTCTGTACATGACCAAACCATCTCATTCTGGCCTCTCTGACCTTATCTCCAAAACATCTAACATGTGCTGTTCCTCTAACGAACATATCCATGTTTGTTACTCCCAGAGAGAACCTCAACATCTTCATCTCTGCTTCCTGTCTCTTCCTCAGTGCCACTGTCTCTAGACCATACAGCATCACTGGTCACACCACTGTCTTGTATATCTTTCCTTTCATTCTGCCTGATACTCTTTTATCACACATTACCCCTGACACTTTTCTCCACTCCCTGTAGCCTGATGGTTCCACTTGGGTTCCTCTCATTCACACACACATATATTCTGTCTTGCTGCGACTAACCTTCATTCCTCTCCTTTCTAGAGCATATCTCCACCTCTCGAGCTTTTCCTCCACTTGGTCTCTGCTCTCCCCACAGATCACAATGTCATCTGCAAACATCATAGTCCATGGAGATTCCTGTCTAACCTCATCTGTCAGTCTGTCCATCACCACTGCAAACAAGAAGGGACTCAGAGCCGAACCCTGATGTAGTCCCACCTCCACCTTGAACTTCTGTCACACCTACAGCACACCTCACCTCTGTATCCCCCTCTCTCACACCAACTAGCTTCATGTCCTCTTTCACTACATCCATAAACCTTCTCTTTGGTCTTCCTCTAGACCTCCTGCCTTTTTCCAGATCTACAAAGGCACAATGCAGCTCCCTCTGACCTTCTCTGTATTTCTCTACCAGCATTCTTAAAGCAAATACTGCAACTGTAGTACTCTTTTTAGGCATGGGTTCTAACCCCTAACCCTCTAGGGCTGGGGTACCCCTGAGCAAGGTACCCAACCCCCATTGCTCCCCGGGCGCTACTCAGTGTGGCAGCCCACTGCTCCTAATTCTAGGATGGGTCAAAATGCAGAGAATAATTTCCCTAAGGGGATTAATAAAGTATCTCAAAAAAATAATAATTGAAACCATACTGTTGCTCATAAATGCTGACCATCACACGTCTTCTACATTCCTCAGGCATCTCCTCACTCTCTAAGATCCTGTTGAATATCTCCTGTTTGTCTTTTTGCTATTATTATAAATATTAACCCGAACCCAAACAAACCAGAAATATTCTCATTTAAGAAGCTTAAAAATCACAGAAATTGAATTTAATTAGTAATAATATGGTGGACAATTAAGTTAGTATTTGATGAATAATAATGAACCGTTGCAGCCTTGTAATACGAGTCTAAAATCTCTACTGTGGCTGCAATTGAAACTGTTATGACCACCAGGAGCCATAAGGGGGCAGTGTAACCAATCACTTACCCATTTCATTGTTATATGGGGCAAAGACAGCAGAAAACATTCACACATAAGAAGCTAACCCGACTCACAGAAACCTTAATGAGTCATTATTTATCAAGACAGTTTGTAATTTATTAATAATCAATGAATCACTGCAGCCTCACATCATGACCACCAGGATCCACCAGGGGTCAGTGTAACCAAACACTTACATGAGAGGGGAACAAACATCCACAGTGATCAAAGTAGGGATGTTTGTATCAGGTATCGGTGACAATGGGCGGCTCCATAGCAGCCAATCTATGCAGTCTAATTCTATGCTGCGCAATGTGCGTGACGTCGTACGTAAGCAACACGCAGCGTGGAAGCCGACGTATGTTTTCATAATGAAGCGAGAGAAAGGATCAACGATGTGGAACTCTTTCACACGGCGACAGACGACAAACTGCTCGGCTGTTTGGAAAAGTAAATGTTCCGAGCGGGACACGGGATTCCGGCTGCTAATGATCCACCTGGAGAACGACATGATACGCCTCTTCCTGAAAAGTGAAGCTATTGCTTTACTTAAGAGTGCTGGTGCACAGTTATTAAATAAATAAATAATCTGAATCAGTGTTTCAGTCAAGTCTGATGTTGCCTTGCACAAAACAACGACACATTCCGTTTGTTACCAAAATTCCGTGCTGTTTTTCTGTATCGGATCTGGATCGGCCGATTCTAAACCTGCAGATTAGGACGATATGGAATATCTCCATATGTTTTGTTCGAATGGCGATATGCAATATTGTAATGATATTTCGAACAAAACAGGTAAAGTGTGCACTTTTAAGTGATCACCATCAACCACTTATTTAGGTTTAGGTTTATTAGAGTGTTCAGATCAAAGTGAAAGTTTAGCTTTCTCACCGGACGACGAGCGGCGCCGAGCTGTTCGCTTTGACGATGAAGTCGTCGTCCAGGACGTTGTCGGGGTCGTTGTAGTCAAAGTCTTCGTCCAGAGCGGCCACGATGTCGGGATCCATGTCCAGACGTGGACCTGAAGAGGAAACAACATCAACGTGCACGGAAAACAGTGAGAGTGCCGTCAAGCTGAAAACTGCCCAACTGTAAATCAGTTAAAAACACTTAGGGACAGCACCGCTGATCGCTGCATAAACTGCTGCTGTATGTGACTGTATCAGACTGAGTCTGTGCTCTGGTCGCGGAGGACGTACTGAACAAATATTTTTAATTTCAGAATGGTCAGTTATGACCTCTATGTGACCTTTTCTTAACAATGTGTGTGTTTGTACGTCGCTGACTAAATACTGATGTGAAGTGGTACGAACACACGTTTGCTGACTTTATCCGGCACATTAGCTTCATATATAAAATCCTCTGTAAAACACTGTGCTCCACTGTGCAGCCACCAACAGCACACTTGTCCCTCCGCGTTGACATAATACCGCTCTTCCTCCCTCGCCTGCACTCTCGCATTTTATAGGGACAAGGTGGAGCTAAGGTGGAGCTCTCGAAGTAAACTTACTGGTGGGGCGGTAACATTCGCGGTGAAATGCGCATGCTGCCGTCATAAGCTCAGGGAATACAACATTGCATGTTTTATCACCTATACTTACACTAAGGGGGACCACGAAAACAGGACTGAGTATTCTTTTTCCACACTTTGGCGACTGGTAGGGCCTCCAGAGTCCCAAAAATAAGTATTGAAATGGTTAAAAAGTTGATTTGGCATGATATGTCCCCTTTAAATGACTCAAACCTGTATGTGTGATTTTTCAGCTTTTTTTCTGCTTTCTTAAAACTCCATAAAAACATTTGGAACAGTTTGTGTAATGTCACATAAATGTCAAACTTGTAGAACTGCAACAATGAATCACTTCAATCAAATCTCAAAAGTTGATGATTAATAATCAGAATTTTTGCTTCGTAAATATGAAAATGTTCTCGTATCTTTGCTTCATAAAAACAAAGAAAGGAACACTGGTCAACATTTTCTGTACCAAACAAGTCGATTAAATCCACAGTTACAGGCGATGACAGCAGATTTTGTTTTACCTGAGATGGGAGCGGCTTTGTTCAGAAGTCCCACCTCCTCCTCAAACTCTGAGGCGAACACAGACGACGGCAGATGGATGTTTAACGCCTGAAACACAGAAACACAAATCACCACGGCGATGTGAACACAGAAGTACAGTACAGTTTATTGTCATTATATGTGGCAAATAATGAGATTACAGGCGCTTTAACAAACTGCAGCATGAAGACGGTCACAAACTGCTGCTCTCGTAAAGAATAAAGCCAAAAACAAATAAGAACTTTGACTTAAACTCACAGGAGAGGCTTTGGCCACGTCATCCTCCTCCTCCTCCTCATTCAGCTCGTCTTCGTCGATGACCTGAACAGGAAGTCTGCTTGTGTTTGGAAAGCTGGACGCCACCAGCTCAGTCGTGGGCGCCGTCTCCTTCAGGTGCTGCAGGTAGTCGTAGTCATCGTCGAAGAAAACACCAAAGTTCCTCTGCTCCTCGCGCCTCTTCTCCACCTCCACCTGGACAAAAATTAGAAAAGCTGGATTCTTCAGGGCCTGAGCGCACACACACACACACACACACACGACAAGAGCATTGCGCCACCTGCTGGCAGCATGGTGGCCGTGAGGGTCCACACAATGCTGCTCTGTACCTTGGCGGCCGGCAGGAGGACGTGCTGCGGCGCCGTCTCATCTGCTGCCAGAGGATCTCTCTGACTCCTGTGCACCAGGTGAAAGGTCACCGCCTTCTTCTTCTCTATGAACGACTTCTTTTTCCGATGAGGCTGTGGAGGAGACAAACACAAGCAGTGAAGTACATATATATGTATAAATGATACTATATACTTTAGAGTCATCGAGGAGGACAGGTGAATGAGGAGGAGAACAGGATCAACCAGATTTCTGCTGGCTGATCCTTTCAGCTCAATGCTCCCTTCTGGAAAGTGTAACCAGAACAAGTACGGCCGGTACAACTCCACTGTCTTTCTGAAGGTTTATTCCACATACACAGTTAAACAGTTATTAGACAGCAGTCAGTTAGTAGTTAGTTTAGACAGTTAGTAGCTACTAACTAGACAGTTATTAGTTAGTTACTAACTAGAGTTAGTTAGACAGCAGTTTGTTAGCAGCCAGAAGCCAGTCAGTTAGGTCGTAAAACCGACAAGTCGTACAGGTTCTGATGATAGATAGATTTACGAAGCCACTTACAAAGGCACATACGAAGGTTAATATATAACAAAACATGACTTTGACGATGCACCTTAAAGGCACCGGTGCTTCGATACCAATAACAACAATGAACAGATGACTAGAATGAAAGATAAATAGCTTTGCCTGCTAGAGAGTTCTACAATGAGGATGAGGACAGGTGAATGACGAGGACAGGTGAATAATGAGGACAATTGAAGAATCCTACTTGTGTACTCCCTTACTTCTCAAGTACACCCTTGCATACTTGAGTACTGTGTTTACATATTTTATTTAGTCAGCACTTTAAATTGGCTTTTTTACTTTAACATTTTCAGACCACTACTTTTACTAGTAGCCTAAACTGACCATAGGTGTGAGTGTGAGAGTGAATGGTTGTTTGTCTCTAGTATGTGTGTGTGGCCCTGCGATGGACTGGCGAACAGTCCAGGGTGCACCCCCGCCTATCGCCCGATGTAGCTGAGATCCTCTGGTGGAGGATAAAGAGGTAGATGATGACTGACTGACTGACTGACTTTACTTTTACTAGTACTGGTCATTTGAGAACACAGTGGTAGATTATTATTATAATATAATATTCTCTCATTCATCTTCTACCGCGTTCTACATTTTATCCTGTATAACATTTGTTGTTAGTTCAACACAAAGTAGCTTGGAATACTTAAGAAAGTTAATGCAGGACTTAAAAACTTCTCCCTGTAACTTGAATATTTCCACTCCACGTCTGTTTTAATTTTTTTACTTTCTTTGTCACAAAACAAACATATTAATTGTGATTAAAAGCACTTTGTTCATATTTCCTCTCTTTCCCCCCCTTGTTTTTAAATGGAAACACAGGAGTGACGTGAGCTAGCAACGTTAGCTTCGCGTCGAAACGTCCACTTACCATCTCGTTTGGTGGATTTTTGACGGGTTTTCTCCGACTGCTCCGGTTCAGAGATAATCTGAATTAAACTACAGGCAGCTGTTACGGACAGAGAAGTTTAATCCAGCCCAGAAAGTGTCGTTAATCTTCATTCACGGTGCTTGTTTCTCTGTCTCTTTGCCACGCGCTGCTGTTACTGCCGTGACCGTCACTGGAAGGAACCATTCCTGCGAACAACAGGGGGATGAAATCCACGTCAACATGCTAATAGATCATATTCCTGTTCATGTCTAACATTTAAATATGTTCAGATGAACGAATGGTCTCACTGTGTGTGTTATGTTTTTCTTGTATCATTCAGGAGAAAACCTGTATTCAACTATATACTGCGTTGTTGGTATCGTCCAAATCGTCTGGATTTCTGTTCTTCATATAACTTTATTAACAAGACCCTTCGTGAACATACAGTTTACATAAAATATGACGAGATAAAGTTGTAATCTTATGAGAATAAAGTGGTAATCTCATGAGAATAAAGTTGTAATCTTACAAGAATAAAGTCGTAATCCTATGAGAATAAAGTCATAATTTTATGAGAATTAATCGTAATCTTATGAGGATAAAGTGGCAATTTTACAAGAATAAAGCCGTCATTTTTATGAGAAGAAAATCGTAATCTTGCAAGAATAAAGCTGTAATCTCATGTGTTAGAGCCATATGTTGTTACTTTAAAATCTATATCATTTCAATTATATTACTCACTGATTGCTATCTAAGTGATGTTTATGTTTTATTCAAATTTATTTAAATATTAAATTTATGTAGTATAATTTTGAGACTAAAGTTGTAATCTTATGAGAATAAAGTTGTAATTTTACAAGAAGAAAGTCGTAATCTTATGAGCATTAAGTCGTAATCTTACGAGAAGAAAATCATAATTTTATGAGAATAAAGTCGTTATATTATGAGAATAAAGTTGAAATCTCATGAGAATAAATCACAATTTTACGAGCATAAAGTTGTAATCTTAAGAGAATAAAACTGTAATTTCATGAGAATAGTCATAATTTTATGGGAATATTCGTAATCTTATGAGAATAAAGTTGAAATTTTACGAGAATAAGGTCGTCATTTTATGAGAATAAAGTCGTAATCTTACGAGAATAAAATTGCAATTTTTCATGAGAAGTAATCTTGCTGAAGATAGTAGTATTCTCAGGCATAAGATTTGTAATCTTAAAAAAGAATAAAAATTTGTATTTCACTTGAGAGCAGAGTCATATTTTGTAGAATATTAAGTATCTTGAATAAAGTTGAAATTTTAAAGACCAATTCGTATTTGCTGAGAATAAAGTCGTAATCTTACGAGAATAAAGTTGCAATTTTACAAGAAGAAAGTTGTAATCTTATGAGAATAAAGTCGCAATTTTACGAGAAGAAAGTCGTAATCTTCTGAGAATAAAGTTGAAACCTCATGAGAATAAAATTGTAATTTTATGAGCATAAAGTTGTAATCTCCTAAAAAGTATTATCAATAATGTCATCATTTAACAAAAGCATCATTTTCAACATCAGTTTTATTCAAAATGTATTTCCACTCATGCAGAGACAAATAAAATAAAAATCTTTTCAGTTCCCTGCATCCGGATCTCCCACAGGCAGGATGTCACATGACTGACCCGAGCAGGGGGCACAGGTGGCATTTTAATGGCATTTCAAGTGTAACGTCAAAACAATGTGATGCATGAAGGAAAAGAAAGAAAAAGGTAACGCGTGTTTGTGTCATCACGGCCTGAATATTCAACACACTGCACTTTAAAGACCGTCGGTTGTGTTTTGTTCTTCTGGTGGCTTCTGTTTGCTCTCCTCTGCTCCTCAGACGTTCATCGACAACATCAGGAACTGTGTGAGGGAAAGAGGAGCTCCACATTAAAACCACTTTTGTTTTCTTTTTAAACTTTTATTTGCTCTCAAATGTATTGTTTTATGGTCACAAATCATTCTTCTTTTTTTTTTACAATTGAAGAATGTAGATCATGAAAAAACCAGCCAAAAAACCATTATCTACCACTAAATGTTCATGTGTCACTTTGTAACGCACTCACTCTCCCACACCAAAGTCCATAGAGGAAATCAGTGATTTTAACGTCACACACGCAAGAGCTGTTGATCCACTGCTGTGTCCATCACTCAGTTCAAATGAGTCATTTTGTAAATTTGGTGTTTTAAAATCTTTGTTCAGATTAACCTCAGTGACACAAAGTGACCACAAAAGTGAGCTAAAATCACTGATTTTCTTTCTGGACTTTGGTGTGGGAGAGTGAGTGAGTGAGTGAGTGGTTAGCACAGATTTTATTAGAGGAGACTTTTGTTTTCCAGTGGTCCTGAACTTTAAAGATAATCTGCAGAGATTAATATTGGAGTCAGGTGTGACATGAATGTGATTTTACCTGCATCATGTTCATTCTGACACGCCCCCTCTTGAACTCGTCCACAGCCTGGAAAGCTCCTGGTATGAGAGAGTGAACAACAGTGAACAATCATCCTCATCCTCATCCTCCTCCTCCTCCTCCTCCTCATGTGTTCATACGTACTGAACATGTTCTCCAGACGGACGATGCAGGTGAGATAATCGTCAAAGTCGATGTCATAGTTTTCGTCAGCAAACCTGAGGCCGACCAACTGCAGCAGTTTGTTGTCCAGATTCATGCCTGTGTTTAAACATACGTCATCATACTATACTGTGTACTATAACATAGTATAATATGCTATAATATAATATACTGTACTCATGCTACTTTACACTTCTTTGCAAAATTTTCCTCTACGTTATTTTATTTTTAGAACGATATTTATTACTCTACTCGTCCATGCTACACCTTAGTCGGCTGTCTCCTTCACTATACTTTAATCTTCTTTATTTACTAGAGTTTAATCTTCTTTATTTACTAGAGTTTAATCTTCTTTATTTACTAGAGTTTAATCTTCTTTATTTATTATAGTTTAATCTTCTTTATTTACTATAGTTTAATCTTCTTTATTTACTATAGTTTAATCTTCTTTATTTACTATAGTTTAATCTTCTTTATTTACTATATAGTTTAATCTTCTTTGTGTATTATAGTTTAATCTTCTTTATTTATATAGTTTAATCTTCTTTATTTACTAGAGTTTAATCTTCTTTATTTACTATACTTTAATCTTCTTTTATTTACTATACTTTAATCTTCTTTATTTACTATAGTTTAATCTTCTTTGTACTATAGTTTAATCTTTAACTTTATTTACTAAGAGTTTAATCTTCTTTATTTATTATAGTTTAATCTTCTTTATTTACTATAGTTTAATCTTCTTTATTTACTATAGTTTAATCTTCTTTATTTACTATACTTTAATCTTCTTTATTTACTATAGTTTAATCTTCTTTATTTACTAGAGTTTAATCTTCATTTACTAGAGTTTAATCTTCTTTATTTACTAGAGTTTAATCTTCATTTACTAGAGTTTAATCTTCTTTATTTACTAGAGTTTAATCTTAATTTACTAGAGTTTAATCTTCTTTAATATAACTTCACTAGACTTCACTCTACTTATTTCTTCTTTTCTCTGCTCTATGAACTCGACCCCCGTAACAAGAACAAAAATCACAGTTAAAGTGATAGAGATAAAGTCAAAAAGTGAAAATGAGAGATAAAGAGATAAAGTGATAATGAGAGATAAAGTAATAATGAGAGATAAAGAGATTAAGTGATAATGAGAGATAAAGTCAAAAAGTGAAAATGAGAGATAAAGAGATAAAGTGATAATGAGAGATAAAGTGATAATGAGAGATAAAGAGATTAAGTGACAATGAGAGATAAAGTGATAATGAGAGATAAAGTGATAATGAGAGATAAAGTCAAAAAGTGAAAATGAGAGATAAAGTGATAAAGTGATAATCCCGGTTCAGACTCACCTGCAGCCTTGAGGGCGATGCGAAGCTCGTAGGACGACATCTTTCCTGAGCGGTCAGTGTCAAAGGACAGGAAAAGCATCTGTAACCGTGACAACAGTTAAAGTTCACCCTCTAAACACCAGTATGGGTCAAAGGTGAAATGAAAACACGTACAATCCACTTCTTCATCTTTTCCCAGAACACCTTAAACTCTTGGAACTCCAGCTTCCCTGTGTTGTCCACCTGATTCACAATCAAGGAAAAGAAACTCCACAAAAGCAGCAACGTTATCAGTGATTTATCAATGATTTCTAAAATAAATCACTGTCAATCACAACAGCTGCTTCAGGTTAAAGGTCAGTGTGTTTGTTCATGGCTACCTTGTTTGAAACTGACGTTTGTAAAGCACTCACTCTCCCACACCAAAGTCCATAGAGAAAATCAGTGATTTTATCTGTCAAGGACACAGGAGCTGCTGGTCTAGTGCTGCCTCGTGTGGTCACTTAGTGTCACTACAATCAGTCTAAATAACAAACTTTAAATGCAGAAATCACTAAAATCAGACATTTGAACTTAGTGATGGAAGCAGCAGTGGATCAACAACTCCTGTGTGTGTGATGTTAAAATCAATGATTTTCTCTATGGGCTTTGGTGTAGGAGAGTAAGTGATTTAATAACT
>NW_025321496.1:0-69718 GCF_019176455.1 Solea senegalensis
CATTTGGGCGTATATTATGAATTTTTGTCATATTTTGGATGTTTTTATAATTTTTGATGTATATTCTGACTTTTTGTCACCTCTTGGACAACATACTAAAGTATGACTTTTTGTCAAATTTTGGAGCCAACATACTAAAGTATGACTTTTTGGTCAAATTTTGATGACATACTAACCTATGAGTTTTTGGGTAAAATGTTGACAGATATTTCAATTTCTGGCTTAACCACTCGGCCACGACAACACTTCTAGATGCTTTGTTTTGATAAAATTTTGGATGCATATTTTGAATTTTTGTAAAACTTTGGACGATTTACTAAAGTATGATTTTTTGTCAATTTTTGGACGACATACTAAAGCATGACTTTTTTTATATAAAATTTTGGACAACATACTAAAGTATGACTTTTTTTTATATAAAATTTTGGACAACATACTAAAGTATGACTTTTTGTCAAAGTTTGGACGACATACTAAAGTATGACTTTTTCAGTCAAATTTTGGACGACATACTAAAGTGTGACTTTTTTTTGTCAAATTTTGGACTTATACAAAGACTTTTTTTTAGTAAAGTCCGGATAACATACTGAAGTGTGACTCATATAAACCTATGACTTCCTTGGCAAACTACGCCATTTTTCCTTTGCCAACTATGACATCATTGTCTGCAGGACTCGAACCTGCGCGGGGAGACCCCAATGGATTTCTAATCCATCGCCTTAACCACAGTTAAACAGCAGTTAGACAGCAGTCAGTTAGTAGTTAGACAGCAGTTAGTTAGTAGTTAGACAGTAAGTAGTTAGTTAGACAGCAGTTTGTTAGAAGTTAGTTAGGTTGTACAACAGACAAGTCGTACAGGTTCTGATGATAGATAGATTTACAAAGGCACATACGAAGGTTAATATATAACAAAAAATGGCTTTGACAATGCACCTTAAATGCACTTTAAGGCAACAGTGCTTTGATACCAATTACAACAATAAACAGATAAATAGAATGAAAGATAAATAGCTTTGCCTGCTAGAAAAATCTACAATGACTTGTTGTCAAATTTTGGACGACACACTAAAGTCCGATTTTCTTCGGTCAAATTTTGGATGACATATTAAAGTATGACTTTTTGTCAAAGTTTGGACAACATACTAAAGTATGACTTTTTCAGTCAAATTTTGGACAACATACTAAAGTATGACTTTTTTTATTTAAAATTTTGGACAACATACTAAAGTATGACTTTTTTCAGGTCAAATTTTACCTACATACTAAAAAATCCACTTTTTGTCAAAGTTTGGATCTATTATACTAAGTATGACTTTTTTGTCAAAGTTTGGACAACATACTAAGTATGACTTTTGGATCTAGACATACTAAAAGACTTTTGAATTTTTGACACACAAACCTATGACTTCTTTGGCGAACCATGCCATTTTTCTTTGCCAACTATGACATCGTTTGCAGGATTCGAACCTGGCGGAGAATGGTTTCTAATCCATCGCCTTAACCACTCGGCCACGACCACAACACGTGTGACCACATTTTTGATAACATTTTTGGGCGTATTATGAATTTTTGTCATATTTTGGATGTTTTATCATTTTGACGATATTATGACTTTTTGTCTAATTTTGGACATACTAAAGAATAGCTTTTCTGAAAATTTGGACATGACTTTTTGTCTAATTTTTAGACAACGCATACAAACCTCCATAACTTCTTTGTCAGATTATGGCATTTTTCTTTGCAAATCGACATATTATCGCTGACGGGATCTAACCTCGCGGGGACTAATGGATTTCAAATCCATCGCCTTACTCGGCCCGCGACAACACTTTTGTTCTTTTTTTGATAAAATTTTGGGATATTTTGAATTTCTGTCAAATTTTGGACGTCATATGCTAAAGTATGACTTTTTGTCATATTTTGGCGTCATATGCTAAAGTATGACTTTTGTCAGAATTTTGGACAACATATTGAGCATGACTTTTTTGGATGACAAAGAAGTTTGATTTTTTAATTACCAAAACCTATGATTTCTTTTCAGATTATGGCATCTTTTCTCTTGCCAACTACAACATCGTTGTCGGCGAGGATTCAACCCGCGCTGGAGACCCCAATGGATTTCTAATCCATAAGCTTTAACCCTCGGCTACTCATAACCTTACGTGTGACCACGTTTTTGATAACATTTTGGGCGTATTATGAATTTTGTCATATTTTGATGTTTTATAATTTTGGATGTATATTCTGACTTTTTGTCAAATTTTGGACAACATACTAAAGTATGACTTTATCAAATTTTTGGACAATACTAGAAACTGACTTTTGAATTAAAATTTTTGGATGACATCCTATGAGTTTTTTGGTAAAATGACAGATATTTTTTGAATTTCTGTCTTAACCACTTTCGACCCACAACACTTCTCAGATGCTTTGTTTTGATAAAATTTTATGCATATTTTGAATTTTGTAAAAAACTTTGGACTCATTTACTAAAAGTATGATTTTTTTGTCAATTTTGGGCTACATACTAAAGCATGACTTTTTTATATAAAATTTTGACTACATACTAAAAGTATGACTTTTTATATACAATTTTGGACAACATACTAAAGTATGACTTTGTCGTTTTTGACCTACTATAAAAGTATGACTTTTCAGTCAAATTTTGGACAACATACTAAAGTATGACTTTTGTCAAAGTTTGGACAACATACTAAAGTATGACTTTCTGTCAAATTTTGACAACATACTAAAGTATGACTTTTTAATCAAATTTTGGACAACATACTAAAGTACGACTTTTGTCAAATTTTGGACAACATACTAAAGTCTCCACTTTTTGTCAAAGTTTGGATCATACTAAAAGTATGACTTTTTTCAGTCAAAGTTTGGACAACATACTAAATATGACCCTTTGGATTATTATACTGAAGTCTTGACTTTTTGTTTACATACAAACCTATGACTTCTTTGGCAGACCATTACCATTTTTCTTGCCAACTATGACATCGTTTCGCAGGATTCAAACTCCGCGCCGGAGACCCAATGGATTTCTAATCTATCGCCTTTCGGCCACGACTCTAACACCAGTCTCCACATTTTTGATAAAATTTTGGACGTCATATTATGAATTTTTTGTCATATTTTGGGCGTTTTATCATTTGCTATATTATGACTTTTGTCAAATTTAGACAACATACTAAAGTATGACTTTTTTGTCAAACTGAGCATAGATTGACACCATACTAAAGTATGAGTTTTTTGGTCAAATTTTGATGACATACTAACTATGGTTTTGGTAAAATTTGGGACGGATATTTTTGAATTTGCTGTCTTAACCACTTAAAGACAATACTTCTAGATGCTTTTGATAAAATTTTTGATACATATTTTGAATTTCTGTCAAATTTTGGGACGTCAAGCATGCTAAAGTATGACTTTTTTTTTCAGTCAAATTTTGGAATGACGTACTATGACCAACATCATCCAGATATTGACTATTGGTTTTCGATCCTTTCAGCTCAATGCGTTCCCCTTCTGAAAAGGGTAACAGAACAGCACGGCGGTACAACTCCGACTGGCTTTTTGATAAAATTTTTGGGCTGGCTAGTTTATTCCACATACACAATTAAACAGCAGTTAGACAGCAGTCAGTTAAGTTAGACAGCCGTCCGCTAGTTAACAGTAAGTAGTTAGTTAGACAGCAGTTTGTTAGGATTAGGTTGTACAACCACCAAAGTACGATAGTTCTGATGAAGATAGATTTGTTGTGCTGCACATGGTTAATGGCTTTGACAAAAATGGCTTTGACAATGCAATCTTAAAGGCACTTTAAGGCAGTGCTTTGATACCACAACAATAAAATAAATAGAATGAAAGATAAATAAAAGCTTTGCCTGCTAGAAAAGTCTACCCAATAACTTGTTGTCAAATTTGGATCTGACACACTAAAGTCCGATTTTCTTGATCGTCAATTTGGATGACATATTAAGTATGACTTTTGTCAAAGTTTGGACAACATAACAAAGTATGACTTTTTCAGTCACCTTACAACATACTAAAGTATGACTTTTTTATTTGTACTTTTGGACAACATACTAAAGTATGACTTTTATATAAAATTTTTGACTTGTCAGTTTGGATCTATTATTTACCAAAGTATGACTTTTTCGTCAAATTCTTGACGACATACTAAAGTATGACTTTTTCAGTCAAATTTTGACCATATAAAGTATGACTTTTTAAAATTTTGGGCGACATGCTTGAAAGTAATGTTATGACTTTTTGTCCGTTTGACAACATACTAAAGTATGACTGTTTTGTCGACATACAAACCTATGACTTCTCTGGCAGACCATGCCATTTTTTCTTTGCCAACTATGACATGCGTTGTCGGCAGGATTCAACTCCGCGGAGACCCCCAATGGATTTCAAATCCATCAGCTTTAACCACCTCGCCCGACAACACTTTTGTCTCCTTTTTTGATAAAATTTTTGGGCATATTTTGAATTTCTGTCAAATTTTGGGCGTATATTATGACCATATGCTAAAGTATGACTTTTTGTCACATTTTGGACGCCATATGCTAAAGTATGATTTTTGTCAAATTTTGGACAACATATTAGCATGATCTTTTGGATGACAGCGTTTGATTTTTGTTTTACATACGTTTGCTGATTTCTTTGTCAGGATTATGGCATTTTTTCTTTGTCAACTGCTAATATCAAGAAATGCAGGATTCAACCCGCGCTGGGAGACCCAATTTGATTTCTAATCCATCACTTCTTTAACCACCTCACACGCATAACACGCAGGACCACATTTTTGATAATATTTTGACGTGATATTACGAATTTGTCATATTTTGGATGTTTTTATAATTTTGATGTATATTCTGACTCTTTTAAATTTTGACAACATACTAAAGTATGACTTTTGTCAAATTTTGGACAACATACTAAAAGTATGACTTTTTTGGTCAAATTTTACGACATTTTAATCCTATGAGTTTTGGTAAAATGTTGACAGATATTTTGAATTTCTGTCTGAATCCACTGCCAATGCCAACACTTCTAGATGCTTTTGTTTTGATAAAATCTTTTGGATGCATTATTTTGAATTTTGTGTAAACTTTGGATCTATTTACTAAAGTATGATTTTTTGTCAATCTTTCTGATCTATTATTATATCAGAAGCATGACTTCAGAGTATAAAATTTGACAACATATCAGTATGACTTTTTTATATAAAAATTTGGACAACATACAAAGTATGACTTTTGTCAAGTTTGACGACATACTAAAAGTGACTTTTTCAGTCAAATTTTTGGACGGCTATACTAAAGTAAGTGATTTTTATTTAAAATTTTGGACAACATACTAAAGTATGACTTTTTGTCAAAGTTTGGACAACTACCAAAGTACTCACTTTTGTCGTGTTTGACTATTACTAAAGTATGACTTTTCAGTCAAAGTTTGGACAACATCCTAAATTATGATATTGGATGACATACTGAAGTTTGACTTTATTTGTCCACATACAAACCTATGACTTTGGCAGACCATGCCATTTTTTCACAACTATGACATCACAGGATTCGGAATCATGGGAGACCCTAATGGATTTCTAATCCATCAGCTCAATCCACTGCCACGACAACACTTTGTCTCCTTTTTGATAAATTTGAAGCATATTTTGAATTTCTGTCAAATTTTGACGCCATATGCTAAAAGTATGACTTTTGTTAAGTATTTTGACGCCATATACAGCATGAGACTTTTTGTCAAATTTTGGACAACATATTGAAGTATGACTTTGATGACGTTTGATTTTTGTCGACATACAAACCTATGATTTCTTTGTCAGATTATGGCATTTTTTCTTGCCAACTACAACATCGTTGGTCGCAGGATTCGAACTCCGCGCGCTGGAGACCCTAATGATTTCTAATCCATCGCCTTAACCTACTCGGCCATTACAACGCGGTGACCACATTTTTTGATAACATTTTGGACGCATATTATGAATTTTTGTCATATTTTGATGTTTTTATAATTTTGGATGTATATTCTGACTTTTTGTCAAATTTTGACAACATACTAAAGACTTTTTGGACTACTAAAGTATGACTTTTTGACAACATCAAATTTTGGACACCATACTAAAGTATGAGTTTTTTTGGTCAAATTTTGGATGACATACTAACCTATGAGTTTTTGGTAAAATTTTGGACGGATATTTTGAATTTCTGTCTTAACCACTCGGCCACGACAACACTTCTAGATGCTTTTTTTTGATAAAATTTTGGATGCATATTTTGAATTTCTGTCAAATTTTGGACGTCACATGCTAAAGTATGACTTTTTTTGTCAAATTTTGGACGTATACTATGACTGTCCAGATATTTATTGGCTGATCCTTTCAGCTCAATGCTCCCTTCTGAAAAGGGTAACCAGAACAAGTACGGCGGGTACAACTCGACTGGCTTTCTGAAGGTTTATTCCACATACACAATTAAACAGCAGTTAGACAGCAGTCAGTTAGTAGTTAGACAGCGGTCCGTTAGTTAGACAGTAAGTAGTTAGTTAGACAGCAGTTTGTTAGAAGTTAGTTAGGTTGTACAACCGACAAGTCGTACAGGTTCTGATGATAGATAGATTTACAAAGGCACATGCGAAGGTTAATATATAACAAAAAATGGCTTTGACAATGCACCTTAAAGGCACTTTAAAGGCAACAGTGCTTTGATACCAATTACAACAATAAACAGATAAATAGAATGAAAGATAAATAGCTTTGCCTGCCAGAAAAGTCTACAATGACTTGTTGTCAAATTTTGGACGACACAGTAAAGTCCGATTTTCTTCGGTCAAATTTTGGATGACATATTAAAGTATGACTTTTTGTCAAAGTTTGGACAACATACTAAAGTATGACTTTTTCAGTCAAATTTTGGACAACATTCTAAAGTATGACTTTTTTTATTTAAAATTTTGGACAACATACTAAAGTATGACTTTTTATTTAAAATTTTGGACAACATACTAAATATGACTTTTTGTCAAAGTTTGGACAACATACTAAAGTATGACTGTTTTGTCGACAAAACAGTATGACTTTTTTTATTTAAAATTTTGGACAACATACTAAAGTATGACTTTTTTTATATAAAATTTTTGACTTTTTGTCAAAGTTTGGACGACATACTAAAGTATGACTTTTTTCAGTCAAATTTTGGACGACATACTAAAGTAGTGAGTATGACTTTTTTTATTTAAAATTTTGGACAACATACTAAAATATGACTTTTTGTCAAAGTTTGGACAACATACTAAAGTATGACTGTTTTGTCGACATACAAACCTATGACTTCTTTGGCAGACCATGCCATTTTTTCTTTGACAACTATGACATCGTTGTCTGCAGGATTCGAACCTGCGCGGGGAGACCCCAATGGATTTCTAATCCACCTTAAACACTCGGCCACGACAGCACTTACGGCTGAACTTCTTTGGTAGAATTTTGGTATGACTTTTGTCAAATTTTGGATGACATACTAAAGTATGACTTTTTTGTCTAAATTTGGACAAAAAAAGTCATAGTATACTAAGTTGCCAATAAATTGACAAAAATAAGATTTTTTTTCTCTTACTCTTTTATTCTGTGACTTTTTTTTAAATATCTCACTTTGTTTGACATTAAAATTTCAGGTTATTCGAATGTACAATTTTATCTTCATGCTTTTCGTGACAGTAGATCAAAACAAAATGATTCCATCTCACTGATATTTGAAATTATCAATAAGTAATCATTTTCTTTTACCTCTGGTGTTAAAATTATAAGTGACCCTAACACAAACCTTTGTTTACAAAACTGCTTTATTCAGATGAAAAAAAAGAAATCTGTCAATTAACAAAAGACGTGTTTAAATCCCGCTGTTGCTCGAGCAGGTTTTTCTTTGTTAGCAGCTGCTGACACGAGGCAGCGGGACCCAAGGGGTCAGAGGTCCACCCCTGGCACTCGCCATCTGACCTCTGTGATTTACATACACGCTGACCTACATTCAATTCTGTTTTTTTTTTCATTCAAATGTTCTACGTTACACAGAAATAAACTGTTAAATTTTGTATTTAATAAAGTGTCAGGTTTTTACATTTGATCTATTTTTCAATGTAAATATTCAGTTGTTCCTTATTTATTGGTGTAAGGACTCATTTTGGTTTGGATTAAGATCAGTGTCTTAACAATTATTATGGATTATTTCACATCTGATCTTGGTGCAGAAATAATGACATCATTCATCTGGAGAGGAGAGTGATAAATGTGTGTGTGCAAATAAAATGTTTTTCACTTTATTTCAAAGTCGCACCACAAAGTGGAACAAGTCAAACATCTGTTTTTAATGAATAACCTTATTATCTGATAGCTAATTATAATTGAAGAAGGATTAAATTAAAGCATTAAACAGACAAACAGCGTTTGTTTTTTTCTTTAACCAAAGAGACTCACCTTCATTTGAGCATCACTGCTCCGAGGATGATCCTTAACCTTTGACCTCTGAGACAATTCATCACACAAACACACACACACACTCCTCCCTAAAATCCGAAAACCAACAGCACAGAGTCGTGTGTGTGTGCGTGTGTGGGGGGCTTAAATTAGTCAAAGAGCAATGTCACTGTGAAATTATGAAACATTGACAAAATATAACAAAAAAAAACAATAAAACATTTTTTGTTAATCCAAAATGTAAATTTTTTTCGACACAGACTAAAGTCTGGACAGACCACAAACAAAGCTGTATCCCAAACTTTAACCAAATTTAAATTGAACCAATTCCTTAAGAAATTACGTTTTGCCTCATTAGGACCAGGTTTTGGTCTCCATGAGGTCTTCTGGTCCTAACAAGGGACAGAAAAAAAGACCCAAAGAGGCAACAAATACAGATGCAGAGTCGCCCCCTGGTGGCTAGTCAATACATCTCTTTACTTACAGTTTGGCCTCTCTTGATATTCGACGGTAATTAGTTGTCATATATTTAAATATTCAAAATTCCATGAGAGTTAGTAAGGGTAATGCAGAGTTCACAGTGAGATGCATTCATAGACCCTGGTAAATTTAATCATTTCTGCGGAATCTAGTTTGCATTCAAGAAACCTTGTACATTTTAGTATATATATATATATATATATATATATATATATATATATATATATATATATATATATATATATATGTATATGTATATACATATATATGTATATATATATATATAACAACGAGACAGTGCTAGCTTTGTCAAATTGATCATTTCATTCATTTTAATGACTTAATAATGAAATAAATTCAGAGTAGATATATTTTGATTTCAAGTATCAGATCGTTAAATTAAAGCATAGTTTGTTCATCTACAGGATACTGTGTGTGATTTCTAAATGCAGTGTTAGTATATGTTACTCTTCAAGACATACTGGTATGGATGTTGTAAGAAACTGCGCTCCATTCGAATAGTAAATAATACATTCATTTAAAAAAAAATAGAAAGGTGTTTGTGACGAGCTCAAGGCAAGAAAATAACAATCTTTTTCGTCCAGGTCCTGAAAATGTCACGTTTCAAGTCACAGAGATGACATTTTCACAGAAAAAAAAACAGCTGATCTTCACCCACACGTTAGAAAAATAGTCAATTTTTCTCTTCAGCAAACAACGAAACACATGAGAACAACTAAAATAAATATGATAAATCACATCATTTCATATACCTGAAAAACACGTGCCTTTAAGTAAACATCTAGTTTTTAAATCACAGGTTTGTTTAAACGGCAAATTTTTTTTACGTCTGCCCCTTTAAGAACAAAAATCCTTAACAAAAATACACAAAATACCTGGATATTTCAAAATATGACGCAAACTTGTGTCTGTTTCCAGGTTAAAATGACATGAAACCAAACATGACTCATCATTTTAAATTAGAATCAATACATTATTGATAAAAAAAAAGTAATTTGAATTTAAAGGGATATTTAAGAGTTTCTTGTACTGTGGTTGTGGGAGATACTGCAACATAGTACGCCGTGACTGAACTGAGAGCGCCCCCTATCTCCTGAAATCCTGCAATAGTCAAATAATAATAAATAAAATTGATGTTGGCTTATATACAGTATATATTCATTTCACCATTAGACAACCTTTTCTGCTTAGAAACTTGAGTTTGTGTCACTTTGTAAACCACTCACCTCTCCCTGCACCAAAGTCCATAGAGAAACTCAGCGATTTTACGTCACATCACACAGTTGTTGATCCACTCCAGCTTCCATCAGTGAATTCAAATTCATTTAGGGTGTAATTCTTTTGATTTGGGTACTTGAAATCCTAATTTTCAGTGACCCGAATTTACCAAACATGGCAGCAGTAGACCTGCAGCTCCTGCGTCACTGCGAGCTAAAAACGCTGATTTTCTCTATGGGCTTTGGTACAGGAACATGAGCATTTAACAAAACTTCCATTTCTAGTCAAAACATGACGTCCAACAGTGAGATTAAGTGGTGACTGTGTTCTTAAAATGTCGTAGACAAAGATTAAATCACGTGAGCCTTTTGTTACAAGGGGGTCACAGGGGGGCGCTCAGCACAGTCAGCACTGAAAAACCTAAACTGTCAATTTAAAGGAGAAGAAAACCTGGAGAAGAAGAAACAACAGCTGGAGCAGGCATACATGAAAGCAAAGTTATTATCAAATCAAATGATAGTAATGTTGATTTTTATCAGGTGATATGTCAGCGTTACTTATTTTAACTTACTGTATATAATATATAGTATATACTATAAATAATATACTGTGTATATATATATATATATATATATATATACATACATATATATATAAAATCAAAGGAACTGAACATGTCAAACAAAATAAATTTGCATCTATGGTTAGTCTATATTAATTTAACAGCAGCATCCACCAGTTACCTTAATTCAAAATGTACTGTACATGTATAAAAGTGTGTTTTCACTCCTGGTCACGTTGTTACCGTCCTGAGATCAAATTAGCAGGATCAGACCCGAGCCCATGAGCACAGGCCTCTGTCACGAGGAAGACAACCAACGCAGGTCATCTGTCGTTCCGAGAAAAACAAAGACAAAAAGTACGATTTTTAATCTCTTAACTAAAAAGTCTTCACCTAAACACGCTATTGTTTCGAGAAATGTCTACACATACACACGGAACCTCCCAAAACCACTCTAAATACTGTAGTATTCACACCAGGCCTGTAGGTGGCGCTGTGACACTGCTGCCAGAGAAATACCGCAAAGACTGGAGAAGAAGAACGTGAAGAGCATTCGCGCAAGGCTTCCGCTCTGTGTACGAACTCCAAACACAAAAAGAGGAAGACGACGGCAACAGAGATGGTGACTGTGAATGTAGAACTGAGAGGGGGCGGGGCTATGACATCATCATTTTTTCCAAGGTTGCATTAGGGTTGTGCCCTCTTAAACGCTGGTTTGGCGTGGTTTAAAAAGCAGATTTTCCGCAGAAACAGTAAGTGGACAGTGTCAGTCAAGAACCAATCCATGACTATTGTGCGACCCTGTTTTTCAAAAAGGTTTTGTGAGGAACGTACTTTTCTCCCACATTGTGTTTTTCGATAGCGTAAGTATTTGAGTTAACACCAGCAGGGGGTGTGGAAAAAATGTTAGCTGTTCTCCAAGCAGCAGTAGACCAACTGTTGGAGACCAAACATCAGAAGACGTTTGATGCAAACTTCTGTGGTACTATGAGGACATTCTTGTGATGCTATGAGGAAAAATCCAAGTGTTTCTGACTAAATCCAACGACATTTTTATCATCACCCTTACGTCCGCGAGAGAGGAACATCATGTGTTGCAGAATCTGTAGATGAAGGTTGTAAGTTTTCCATTTTTTAACAATCATCCTTCAACTGCCAGCCTTTTGTTATATATTCATTTATACGCAGCTAGCTTTTGATAAAGATTAGCCAAAAACTAGCTCACTGTAAAAAGAAAAAGTGGTCATCGATTGTAATTTCCAAAAATTATTTTCACATCTCACACGTGTGTAAAACAAACTAGAAGCGGGCTTTATTCGTTGCCGGTTGTTCTTAAAGATTGGCTGTTTCCCCGCAGGAGGCTAATTCTTTGCTGGACGTTATCTGTAGGGCTCAGAGATCGCAGACACGTACACTGGTCGACCACTTTGAACGTGGTGGCGCTGTTGCTTACGCTGCTTGTGGCAGAGATAACACATTTTTTTCCGTCGTCATACGTTATGCTAATATTTGAGCACAGGTGCTATAGGTTAGCTTAGCTTATCATATCACGCTTAATTGTGCACGCGTTTGATTTTTTAACAGTACGGCGTCTAAGATATGTCGGACACGGCCGTTTCCTCCTGCGGGCAAGTACGCAAAATCATTCAACTCGAGCGTCAGGCGCGATGGACGAGATTCTGACGTGCGCATCGCATCGTCTGTGAATTGACTTTGAACGTAAACTTGGCGCGCCACAGCTTTAGCAACATTAGCAACCCTTTCTGTGACAGACACGCCAGCATGGGAAAAAGACATGGCCACCGTCAAAGCGTTAAAGTGACACTTACACAAAGGTTGATCGGACTGTAACTAACGCTAACACGTCATATCGAGAACAGCGCATTGCTTCAGTGCTGATTAGCAAAATAACCAGAATATGATCCACGATATGAGACAATATTTACCACGTGGAAAATCTTCACAGAATCAACAATGGAAAAAAAATGGGTCCGTGATGGAAACGTTGGCGAACGTGCGTTCAGCTGCAGACAGAAGTTCTTCACAGCGTCAGATTCTCGGGCAGTAGAAAACAAAACTGTCCATCGTTTCTCGAAGGTTTTCACAGTTTTGTACAAACAGTTTCTTCTCGAGTGTCAGAGTGTGTGTTTCCTTTGAGGCTACGAGTCTACGATTTTGAGTTTGACAAACCCAGCCTTTGAGTTTCGTGTCCCTTTGACAGCCCTGGTGAGAGAAAGTGTTGCGAGGGGGGCGGAGCTTGAAGCCGCAGATGCTGCCGCGTTAGCCCTAAGCGCAGTGGGACAGGCTGAGCTTCAGCAGTCCCTCCGTGTGCATCTTGTAGAGGAGTTTGAACTCGGCGGGCAGCTGATGCGACTCCTGCCACTTGGTGGTGAACTTGGTGCCCTTCTTGTCGTAGTAGTGGTACGGCAGCTCCTTGCCCGTGTTGGGGTCCCAGCCGAACGGCCAGAAGCCGTACAGGTGGATCTGGTCGCACATGGACGACGCCAGCGTGTACATCAGGATCCCGGTGCTGAGGCGCTTCGGCGACAACTGCTTGGTTTTCCAGTAACTGTGGAGTGAAATGAACCAGAGAAAGAACCCTTAACTTTTCAATGACAATAGAGGGCAGCACATGGTCAAGAGGAAGGGAAATGGGCCTGTAACCAGAGGGTTGCTGGTTCAAACACAAGGAAAGGTCAGGGTCTAGATAAGTTCTGCTTGGTTCACTACTGGTGTGTAATATTGGTTAAATTTACTAACAGGTGTGTGTGTGTGCAAATAAAAATGTATTTAATTCTAGACTGCTTAGTTTATGATCTTATTTTTATTTTTAAGGGATAAACTGACGTTTGTGTCATTTTCTAAATCCCTCGCCAAACTCCATAGAGAAAATCTGTGTTTTTAGGTCACAGGGACACAGGAGCTGCTGGTCTGCTGCGCTTAGTTAAATCCAAACGCAGAATTTCTGAAAACAGGATATCTGACGTTAAACGCTGAAGTGACAGAGGCAGCAGTGGACAGCAGTGGATCTGCAGCTACCCGTGAGCTGTGATGTACATTCACTGATTTTCTCCACGGACTTTGGTGTGGGAGCGTGAATGACGAAACAAGCCAACACACATTTTAGTTTCCAGTGGGAAAAGTCTGTCCAACAGTGAGATAAAGCTATTATTCTATTATTATTTCTGTGTCCACTCGTGTTTGCAGGGTTTTCTGGAACCGCGCTGACGTCATGCACCCGTATTGTACAGAACCGTGATCTCTATATGTCACAGAGAGGATTTAAACCCCAAAGCCGGATTAAAAAGAAAGAGGCATTTAGTGAAAGGCATGGTGCAGGGTTGTGACTGCGTGTGTGTGTGTGTAGGGGGGGATTTAAGTTTTGGTGCTTAGTGTTGTAGACACACCTCGTACAGTAGCTTAATCTCCAACAATCCCATTAAATCTACCTGCTCTGGAAGAATTAGCCGCATTTAAGCTGCTCAGACAGATTTCAGCTCCTCCGCGATTCATGGAGACACTTTTGTTAGAGGCGAGGTTTGGAGAGGTTCCCCCTCTGTGATGCTGCGGCGCAGGACTCCCCAGTGACTGCATTATTTCATATATTTATTTAGCGAACTGAAGTCATTTCATCCGGCAACGGCTTAGTGTTGGGGTTTTGATGAACGATGTATAGGATTAAACTGGATGTGAACATAAAATATAATCGTTTTAATGTGAAAAACCAAAATACACGTGTGCTCATTATTAAAGTAACATCTACTCTGGTGGTTAATGTGGTAAAAACATAAAGTCTGGTTGTTTTTACTTGATAAAACAAATTGTTCCAGTATTAGAGAAGGAAAACCTTTATTTTCAGGCTTTTATTTTGAATTCATCAAGACAGGAAGTTCTGAGGTTAACTAATAGTAGTTTCAGTGGGTAGAGTCAAATTAACATTAAATGAACACATAAAAACTCAGAAAAACTTGCTCCTGAGTTTTTGTGTGTTTTTACGAGGTACTAAAGGTATGTTTTTATACAGAATACTTCAACTTATGCATATACTGTCTTAAGATTTGCCACTTTTTCACACCATCACCCACTGTTGTCCAAGAGGAAACTGAAGTCTGTGTCACTTTGTGAACCTCTGATTTTGCACCACAGCTCACATACACTGTCGATCCACTTCTGCCTCCTTTTGTGACTTCAGTGTTTGAAATGGTTCGTTCAGATTCACCAAAGTGACCAAATGAGGCAGCTTGTGGCTCCCTGTGAGCTAAAAACGTTGAACGTTGACACAAACCCGAAATGTCCTGTTGGAAAAGGCTGTTTAACGGTGAGTTTAATCAATAAACACATTCTGAAGATAATATAGAGTTAAAATGATGTTGATTTTCCGAGTATTTCTTGGTGTTTCTTACTTGTTGATGTACTGCATGATGTTTCCAGGCCAGGCCAGCTGGACCTTCAGCTGACCTCGATGCTCCACAAAAAAGTCGACCAGTGTCCTCGTCACCGTGGCCGACGTGTGGAAGAAAAACGCTGGGATCCACAGGATGGCGCCGTCCAGTTTCTTCAGGCTCAGAAAGAAGTTGTTCCTGTCCTGCACAGTCAGCAAATTGTTGTAGTATTTCTCCAGGATGCTGGGGTTAAAGGTCGTCATGTTGGTCCGCCGCCCGACATCCTTCTTGAAGAGCTCGGTTGGGGCGAAGTTGCAGCGGAAGACAAAGTCGAACTTCTCAATCTGCGGTCCGCAGCGCGAGCCGGTGAGGATGCCGCTGTTGCCAACCACGGCGCAGACGTTGTAGTGTTTGTTGAGGATGGGCGAGGCGTCGGGGAGCAGCGAGCGGAAGTTCTCGCCAATGGAGAAGACGTACTTGTGGCTGGAGTAGTCGTAATGCATCAGCTGTCCGATCCTGACCGCGTCCCGCGTCAGTGTGAAGTTGTGGGGGATGTCGATGTATTGAGAGATCTCTTGTCTGCAAAACAGAAAAAAATATTATATTATTATATATTCGTCACTGCATTCTTGGCATAAACGTCCACAAATACATTGTTTACCTGCAGCCTGGATTCAAGGAAAGAACTCAAGGAGTTCAAGGCAGAGATGAACTCAATAGTAACTAGTTTTTGTCGATAGTTTTGACTTGACTTAGATCAGACCAAACTCCATTGAGAAAATCAGTGATTTTAGCTCCGAGGGACACATTAGCTGCTGCTCTACTGCTGCCTCGTATCTTGAGTTTAGTCACTGAGGTAAATCAAAACGACGTGTTTCAAACACAGAAGCTTGAAAATAACACATGTGAACTCACTGATGGAGGCAGAAGTGGATCGACATCTCCTGTATGCGGTGATGGTAAAATTGCTGATTTTCTCTATGGAGTTTGGTGTGGGAGAGTGAGCAAGTTACGTACTTCACTCTACAGTTGGAAAAGTCCGTTTAAATATACTCTTATATCTTAGACATACTTCAAGTCTGCAATCATGTTATGCGTGACTCCGAGTGTCCGTACACGGCAAGATTCAGTATCGATAATGTCTGTAATTCATAAAATGACAATTGAGCCAATTATTTCAAAATAAACCACGCCTTACTATCTTAAAATGTTAAAATAAAGAAACAAAATAGGGTAATATGTACTGAGTAATCACTCAGTACATGTTACATACATATATAAAATTGGAAAAATACATTAATTTAAATCCTTAGCTCATTGTCAGGCACCCTAAGTGGTAACCAATGGATATGAGGGTGTTGAAGTGTGAGAAGAGGGATTTATTGTAAATTTACAGTAGCAGTAGATGTTGCGATGATGGTAAAGAATCTGTGTGTGTGTGTGTGTGTGTGTGTGTGTGTGTGTGTGCGTGGGTGGGACCTACTTCTGCTGTGTAAACCCAGTGCTGTTGTACGTCCATCTGGACGAGTTCAGCAGGTCCTCGCTGAGAGAGTTGGTCAGAGACGAAAACGCCGGATCCAGATATTTCATCGCCAGCTGGGAGCTACACACAGGAGAAAAACATAAAAAAAAAACAACAGGAGCTCAAGGTTTTTTTGAAGAAGTTTCCATGAGCGGTTCTTATGCAGAGTCTGCGTAGAGCGTGCAGTAGAAGCAGGATTTTTATTAGCACATTGTTTTTCTTGTGAACTGCTTCTCGGCGTTGTAGCTCCGGGAAAAGATCAAAACAATGCGTAAGTCGTGTTCCAAACAGGCAGAAGTTTTCCCTTTAGAACAAGCATCTTATTCAGCTCTGCTGGAGCGTTTCTCCTTTGAATGTCACATGATCAGACAGGTTGAACACAAATCACTGGATTTGAGCGTAAAAGTTGTTGCTCACCAAGGACTGAACTGATTTATACGTTAAAAATGTTGAATTACGTGCAGTCATCGCACATGAACACACCGCACCACTTGAAGTCATCGCTAAAATTAATACACTGTGTCAAAGATGAAGATTTGTGTAATTATTTGACTGTTTTGATTTGAATTTGACATTTTTGGAACCTGTCTGATCAGACAACATGATTAAAATAACCAGAACCAAACAGTGAATTAGCTTCATCTGTTTTCTGCAGAAGCAACGCCGTCTCCCAAAATTTCTCTTCCCACACAACTCAACAGTCATCTCTGTTTTCAAGTATTTCAGTACGCTTTCGTACAACGTGGACAAAATGTCCACCGAGCAGCAGACAGACCGCGCGTCGAGAAAGTTAAATCATTAGCACAGTTTTACATCACACCTGACACCAATTACACAAAAAAAACATGAACTTTTTAAAAATACTTTTATAGTGTGTATAGTTTCAGACCTTTCATTTTTAAATTTGACTTTTGACAAATTTTTTTAATTATCCTTGATTTGGCGCCATCATTTCTACATCTAACACCACAGTCATAAACAGGAAATGGTTAACATCAACCTCATTTTTTTTCTTTACCCCCAAAAAAACACCACAGAGGGTTGAAACACTTTGGACAAGTAACGTGATTTTTGGTTCAGAAACTAAGTTCTTTACAACGAGTAACTGAGAAACAGTAGACGTTGTGTGGGAAGGTAATTTTTCAGCTAGCTGGCTGAGTATCAAGCTATCCTTGCTACTAGCAAGATGGCTAGCAAGCTAGATTGCTGGCAAGATAGATAGATAGACAGATAGACAGATAGATAGATAGATAGATAGATAGATAGATAGAAAAAATGCAGTGCGGCTGTAAAACGTTAGCACGCTGTATTCACCTCAGGTCTGGTTTGCGAGGCGGCCTCTCGCTGCAGCGTCGACGAGGAGCAAGAAACAAAAAAATACACTCACTCTCTTTATCAACTTTATCACTTACCTTAAAAATGACATTCAAGAGACAGCAAAAGTAGAACGCCCCAAAGCACCGCAGGTATTAAACATTGGTGAGTTGTGAAAGAATTGTAAAGTTGCTCAGTTGCACCCCAAAAGGTGAAAACAGGGAGGACTTTGCTGAAACTAAGTCGATTGGGACCACGGCATCAACTCAACAGGAAGTTAGTCATTTTGTACAAGACACATTAAAGATAAAAAAGTTATCAAGATACATTGACTGATCTGCCAATAACAGATTGACACAAGAGACTGACCCTGAACACGTCAACAAACATGAACTTGACCCAACAGGAAGTCAGCCATTTTGAATGTAGCCACCATTTTGCCACGAAACAGGAAGTGGTCGAGTGTAGACGAGTGTAAACATGATCGTGTCTCTGAAAGTGTGATCCCTGAGGACACAAAATGGCGTGTCCATTTGAAATATTTGCTCTGTGGTGACATGTTGAAGTGCAGACGGACCATGCGTCCACTGACTGAGCCGCAGACCCACGGTCCTGAGGATGAGACTCTCCAACAACTCTGCATCAAACTTGAGCAACTTGTTCTGTTTTCTCATGGAGATGCTGCTCTCCTCTACATCTAACTCACTGTGAGCCTAACCTTGGCCTGTGGTGACAGAGAAGCGAGGCGAGGGACGATGATAACTGGCGGCAGGAAAATGAACGTGGCTCTGGTGCTGTAAATCAGAGCCAGAGGCATCTCAGTGGCCTCGAGGACCTTCATCAGATCGTCGCTGTTTTAGCGTCGACCTCCAGACCTGCACACACGCGCTGGACAACTGAGATTTATGCTGCATTTCTGTTCAATGTCAGAAGTGGAAATTTCTGATTTCTGACCTCCAAGTGTTCCTGGTACACAGCGAGACATATTAAAGGGATAGTTTGTGTTTTCTGAAGTTTTAACGATCCCTTAAACCTGTGATCATCTAGAGCTTTTTTGTACCTCAAGTCACTGGTATACTGCTGAGTTCAATGGAAAAATCATTCACAAGTTTCAACAATATTTACCGTTCTTTTGTGAGTACACTAACTGATGTGTATAGAAATTTGAAACAGTCGTCCATTGTTGATATTTAGCCTCGTCTGAGGTTATTCCACAGAATAACATGAAAAAAGTATCCTTTGCTTTAACTAATATATCTTAACATGACGCCTGGTTCGTATATTACTTCGTATATTATTATATTACTACAGCTGTCGCTGTGTTTGACGTCCCTGCTCTACAGAAAACAACAAATGGTAAAGTCACTCGCAGGTTTGTAAAGTCCTGTTGTAAAACCTCCACTTTTGACCAATTTTGGTCCAATGAAGTAACCGTGTTTAAAGAGCAGGGGGTGGAGCCTGATTGAGCGCTCGTCCACAGCACAACCGACTACTAGACACCTGGTTGACGGTCAATCAATTTACTGTCTACTTGACTCTAAATCCAACCTTACTTTACTAAAGGGGCATCATTCTGTTTTGAAGAAGATCTGAAAATAATGATTAACTTAGACTTTCTGTAAACTTTCTGTAAACATAAACATGTGGAGTCGCCCCCTGATGGACAATCAAGAAAATATAAGTCTAGGACACTTCTACAATTGATTCCGATATCAACTTCCCAACTTTAGTTTGACTAACTTTTGTGCAGATTTGTAAAAAAAAAAAAACAGAGGTTATTTTAGGTCATTAAAATACCTTATATTTAGAATGAAATACTTGGCTATGAAGAGAGGAAGTGGAGAGAGAGAGAGAGAGAGAGAGAGAGAGTCGCTGTGAGTGAATGAGCTGATCTAGTTCACAGCTGAGGGATTAAGTGACAGATGCCCTGTTTTCCTTCAGCCTGATACACACACTCTCATGTAGGCTAGAATATTCAAACCAGTTTAATCAGGACAACAATCAGCCAAAGAAACGCATTAGTGCCTCGTCTGGAGGAGGAGGAGGAGGAGGAGGAGGAGAGCTGCTGCTGCTGCTGCTGATAATGTGACCTGATGTTTATTCACGTCAGGTAATTAGATCATCAGCAGAAAATCTGATTTCATTAAAGCTCACCTCAGGACATCTGTGTCAGTTCAAGTCTACGATATTTTAAGAACACATCAAAACAGCCTTTAAAATGTCTTAGTAGTAGCTAAGTTGGACTAATAAACCCCAGATATGCGACCAGAGTTGGACTCAAGCTGGCTAACTCAACCTACGCTAACTCAGAAGCTGCTAAAGTATAAAAGAAAAACATGGCATGTCATTAAATGTGTGTTTAAGCTCAATGTGCTGCTCTATCGGCTAAAAAACTGGATATTTTGACAGATGAGAGGAAGACTCAAACTGGCTTTGACGTGACAACAACTCGTCACTAATTTGGAAACCAAATCATATAGGTACAAGACGAAGTGGCAGCTAATGTTCAGACCTCAGATTGTAAAAGAACTGAGGATTCCATCACTCCTTCATTTTCCAAAACACAGTGACAAACCCTGACTTGATGATTCCAAGATGGCTGCCACTCTGCTACTTTTACTGTTAGTTTCACTTTTCAGTCTTTTTTACAAAGTACACATGGTGCTACGCTGTTTGTGTTCCCAAAATACTGCAAAGAGCACTGTTATTGACTGGTGCTGCTAACAACAATTAGCCTGAGATGCGTCATTCCCAGTTTCTGGTGCTTCTGGTGTGAATGCCGGGTTGATCCGTTGCTGCCGTCACACCACATGTAATGTTATTCGCCTTTTTTTGCATCACACACATACTTTTACTTTCCATATCTGGCGTCGTCACGAACGTGTGACACTCTGGTGAATCTCCTCTGTGACTGGACGGTCGTTCTGTGTAAGTCCTGATGTTCTACCGTAATGACAAGAATATGGGTGCAGAGCTATACGTCTCTGCCTTCCGATATCCTGTCTTGGGCCACACGGGGTGCTGTGCCAATCTCAGCTGACATAGGGCAAAAGGCGGGGTCACATCCTGGACAGATCGCCAGTCCACAGTTTTTGAATTTCCTAGATATCACAAACGGTCCAGGAGTTACGGTAATGAGACGTACGTAATGGAAACAGAAGGGTTAAAAAAAGAAAAAGCTTAGGTGGCACAATTTGAAAAAAATTCCCATTTGTTGCGACCGCTGCGATTTTTTATCTTAAAGCATTAACACAGTTATATAAATATAGAAATGGATGGATTATTAAATTCAGTCCAAAAAAAAACCCAGCACAAATGTTACATACTAGACCTTTAAATGCACCACAGCAGCAGACACTGACGCCTCAGGAACATACAGAGCTTATGCACCATGAATGACAGGATGTAATGGAAGTAAAACACTGAGCTGATCCGGGCCTGGACTCACCGGAACCCCGCGTGGAACATGTACATCCTGGGTCCTCCATTAGGTCCGTATCTGGGGGAGCTGAGCAGGAAGTCCTTCTTGATGGACACGTAGCTGATGAGCGACAGGATGAGCAGCGCCACGCTGAACATGACGAGCCCCAGCGCGCTGGCGATGCGCACCATCCTGCTGCCCCTGTGCGTGAGCGGCAGCGACGGCTGAGGGGTCGGTGAGCGGCCGGTACCGAGGAGGAGGAGGAGAGGGACGAGGAGATGGCGAAGGGCCGCATCAGCGGCAAAGCGAAGGCGGAAACGACGCGCGCGTTTTACGCATAGCGGGGGGGGAAGCGCAGTCGCAGTGCTGCGCGCGGACGTAGCGTCCAGATTCATCAGCTGCGCGGAGGCGGCGTCAGCGCGGCAGCGGCAGAGTCGCATAAACATAAACAGGCCGTAAAGGACGCGGCGGCCGCGGGTTTATTAATCACAGAGGTCATGGAGGCGGTGGAGGTCACGTGAGGAGCAGTGGCGAGATTTTACAACCTCAGCGCGAGCGGGGGAGGAGGAGAGGGAGGGTTTGGGACGCGGCCGCGAAAGAAATGACGCAGGAATGTGACGCGCGGACGTGCATTATCCGCGGGAGGAGTGAGGAGGAGGAGGAGGAGGCGTGTGATCCTGGAGGTTTCTCTGGGGATATGAAGGATCAGATGAGAAGAGAGGGGGATGCGGTTCCTGGTCTTCATCTATATCCTCATCTGTATCCTCATCTGTATCCTCATCTGTATCCTCATCTGTATCCTCAGTGTCCAGATTTTTACTAAACTGATCCTTTCGGCTCAATAAACAACCAGAACAAGTACAGCGGGACACACTGTGTAGTTAGGTTGTAAACTCTGATAATTAGTTTAGTTTAGTTAGAGATAAACTCTGATAATTAGTTTAGTTTAGTTAGAGATAAACTCTGATAATTAGTTTAGTTTAGTTAGAGACACATATGAAGGTTAACATCTAACAAAAGAGCTTTGATAGCAAAGCTTTGATGACAACTGTCCTTTGATTAAGAACAGCACATGCTCCGTACACACAGACTGGAGGTTACATTAATCATAATGTCTATCATGTATAACAGTAAATAGAGTGATAGTTTTGCCTGTGGGAAAGTTCTACACTCCCTCCTTCCCTCCTCACTCACTCACTCTCACGAGGCTCTTGTACCGCGGTAATCACAGAGACCACATATATAAATATCATTAAAAATAAAAAGGACATCGTCTTCCAGGATCCTCCTGAAGCTGAACAGGAAGTTAAAGTATATTGTATAGCCACCAGGGGGCGAGTCCACCAGTTGTAAGAAGAATTGTGTTTTTATTTTGTAATTTATGGGAAAATTAGCTTGATTTATAATAATGACAATACACATTGTTACTGAGGAGTTAATGGTTGTGAGTCTTCTTTCTAAATGATTTACAGACAGCTGGTGTCGTCCAACAGGAGCCTGGTGACGTCTGTGAACTTCCTGTTGCCAAAAAACGTAAACAATTTTTTAATCTGGAGTGTAAAATTCAAGAGTGTAAAACAGTGGTGGAGTTTGTCTCCACTGTAAAATACTTACAGAGGAATTTGACGCATAGTTGCAAAGGTTTTTAAAACAGACTTGACATGAGTAGAAATAAAAGTATAAGAGGTTAAGAGCTTAGATGAGGAACTGTGTGCGTGTGGATGACGGTAGAATGACACAGTGACAGAATAACTGTATCCTGGTGTTGCCCTGGAAACGACGCAGCATCCAAAGGAGTTACTTCAGTCTTTCCCATCATCAGTCTTCCTGTAAGTGTTTCACTTATTACTGTAAAAAAATAAATTCAAACGTCCATCACTAAGTTTGTGACTTCTGTGTTTGAAATTGTTTGTTTGGATTTACCTTAATGACACAGTCCTACCACACGAGGCAGCAGTAGACCAGCAGCTGCTCCGTCCTCCGCAAGCTAAAAACGATGATTTTCTCCATGGACTTTGGTGTGCGAGAGAGAGCAGGCTACAAACTTCACTTTCCAGGTGGAAAATGCTGTTTGTTTGTATTTTTTGTTAGATTTAAAGCCATAAGCAGCATTTGAAGCAGCTCCAGACTCTGATCTATAGATTATATACATTATACGAGGATTCAAAATTGGCACCTTCCCCTCTCCTCTGTTGATACGGATCAACAGAGTGACATTCTCTGCTGCTGCTGAAGGTTTCTTTAATGTCAGTCATTCTGCACACATGTTTGTACCAAAACACAAATAGACAAGACAACAAGAGGCTGTGTGAAGATGTCACACACACACACACACACACACACACCCACAGACACTGCTGGCATTTCAACAATGACCTTTCTACTGGTCTGAGACACACAGTACTTTTGAACGTATATAGCTTTAAATCGAATGTCTCTCGCTGCCACACACACACATCTGTGTCGTCCCTCAGCTGTGTTTTTAAGTGGGCCATGTTGCAGCTGCTGGTTTAAAATAAGGACAGTCTCAGTTATTTTGAAATATTTTTCGGGCTGAACTTAAATAGGGTGACGCTTTACTGCTGACACAGACTTTTTGTTTGGCTGAGAAGTGTACGGCATTCACCTAAAAAATTTTTTTAAAAGGCTCTGTTTTTAGAAGATTTTTTCCTGGATCTGTTTTTTTAAAAAAAAACTCCTAAAAACAGATCCTGAAAAAAAAATACACAAAAAAAAATATCGTTAAAACAGACCCGAAAAAAAATCTGAGGAAAACAGACCACGAAAAATGAATCTTTAAAACAAAAATTGAGTAAAAAAAATTTTTTTTCATAATAGCAGACCATGAAAAAAAACTTGCATAAAAACACCATGGGGAGAAAAAATGTTATAAAAATAGACCCTGAAAAAAAAAAATCTTGTAAAAACAGACCACAAAAAACTTGTAAAAACAGACCATGGGAATAAAAAATTCTTAAAAACAGACCCTGGGTAAAAAAAATTCTTGTAAAAACAGACCACGAAAATAAAAAATCTCGTAAAAACAGACCCCGGGTAAAAAAAAATCTTGTAAAAACAGATCCTGAAAAAAATCTCGTAAAGACTACAAAAATAAAAAATCTTGTAAAAACAGATCCTGAAGAAAATCTCGTAAAGCCTACAAAAATAAAAAATCTTGTAAAAACAGACCACGAAAATAAAAAATCTCGTAAAAACAGAGCCCTATTAAAATTGATTTTAGGTGAATGCGATACACCAATTGGAAGCTGTCAATCACAGCTTAGCCCATCCCCAAATCACCCCCTGTCTTGTAATTCACAAAATGAACACCATGTTCTATTGAAGAACACCTGAAACTCCTTTAGGGAAATGTTCACCGAAGTCATAAACCACGTACAAAGTTGGGTCATTTTCACATATAAACCTGTGGGGTCGCCCCCTGATGGCTATTTAAGGGAATTCTGAAACATGTCTGCAATAGCCTCACTTGAGTCTCTGGTTGTTGCTCAGTCCATGAGTTCTCAAATAAAAATGAACCCGTGAATCAAGTTAATCAGATTTTCAAGTGAACGCTGATATGAAACCAATCAGCCGAGTTCACGACTCAAGACGGAGTCAATTCATAATCAATAGGTGTTTGAGTGGAGGGCTGGTGCTGGACGATCAGGGGAGCGTGAAATTACACACACACACACACACAGATACAAACAAACCCTCCCCATCACTTAAACTGCTCTGAAAATAGGATTCACATACTATAAATAATATTAAATATCAATATGAGTACATTTTTGTGATGAATTTAAATTTGCATGAAAAATATGTGGCACCAATGGCACCTAAATGTCTTACAATTGTATCTTGTCGTATTATATTGTTTCTTTTGTTATCGTATATTTTCTTATCTTATTGTATCTTTTTATTATCTTATCTTATTGTATATTTTCTTATTGTATCTTTTTATTATCTTATCGTATCTTTTCTTATCGTATTGTACCTTTTGTTATAGTATTGTATCTTTTCTTATCGTACCGTAGCTTAGCTTGGCTTAGCATATTATATCTTTTGATATCTTACCGTATCGTATCTTATCTTAGCTTAGCGTATCGTATCTTAGCGTATCGTATCGTATCGTATCGTATCGTATCGTATCGTATCAGCTGCAGTGTGGAACTTCATCAATAAATGTGGCCAAATCTTACACACTGTACCTTTAAGTGTCTAAAATGTGTTGTTTCCTTTGCATAGAATAGGTTTGCTGTGTTTGATGCCATGAGGGAGCACAGGGGGCGCTCACAGCAAAGTCAGCTCCTTCTATATGTCAGTACATCATATACAACTAGACTTCTTTTTTTTGTAAAACGTTAAATATCCCCTTGAAACCGGTCTGTCTTAAGAAAGTGGACTAAAATGTTCACGTGGTCTCAGTGTATGAGTGTGTGCACGGTGTGAACACTTGAATCCTGTGTTTACAGAGTGAACACAGTGAGGACGTCAGCTGACGATGAGCTCACACACCGAGTGTAAACGTCCAAGGTCACGCTGAAAAATCCACTTTCCACATTTCATAATTCATCATCACGACCTCAAGATTGAACCGGCTCTGTGTGTGTGTGTGTGTGTGTGTGTGTGTGTAAATGGAGTCGGCTGCAGTGCTTTGTCATGTCCACTGTATCGATGGAGGACAGCAGACGAACAGTACATCACTCATCGTTTCGACGGCAAACAGCTGTGTGTGTGTGTGTGTGTGCGTGTGTGTGTGTGTGTGCTACAAGGCCATACTGACCACAGTCAGACAGAGTCAGACCACGAATGTTCAATCTCCAGACGTCTGTGCTGTCGTCGTCGTCTCCTTGTTCACTTTCAGGGTCACCGGTTGATTTTTTTTTCCTCTGTAAACTTTTGGTGCAGAGCGAGTGAGTGAGTGAGTGAGTGGTTTACACATAATCCAGCTTCCTGTTGGGAGAAAAATGCCTGTTAATCTATGAAGTAGAGTAGGAAAGTGGTGAATGAGTGTGAGTGATTTGTTAACTTAAGCCTTTAACAACAGGAACCGTGGAGTTTGTGTCACTTTGTTAAACCGCTCATTTCCCCACACCAAAGTCCATAGAGAAAATCATCGATTTAAGCTGGCAGGGACACAGGAGCTGCTGGTCTACTGCTGAAGTTTTACTCATTAAATCATTCAGTCTTAAATCTGAACAAAGCATTTTAAACACCAAACTCACAAAATAACACATACAAACTTCCTGATGGAGGCAGCAGTGGATCAACAACTCCTGTGTGCTGTGACGTTAAATCACAGATTTGCTCTAAGGGATTTGGTTTGAGAGCGTGAGACGTTTACAAAAAGGAACAACTTTTACTTTCCAGTCAAATCACAGTGTCTAACATTACATTACATTACATTACATTATTACATTACATTTTGTTAAAGGTCCAATGTGTAAAATATGGGTCAGTACCAGAATGTTCCATGTATGACGTCTGTGCTGTTATCGTCGGCGTCTCCTTGTTCACTTTCAGGGTCAACAGTGGATTTTTCTCTGTAAACCTTTGGTGCAGAGAGAGTGAGTGGTTTACAAAGAGACACATAATCCAGCTTCCTGTTAGGAAAACAGGTCGTTAATCTATGACGTAAAAAGCAGTAAATGGTGGGTGATATGTGAAGTTAAGGCTCACAGATTTGGGGGGATTATTTTAAATCGCTTGTTAAATCCAGTTTTTATGGACACAAAGGACTCTCAAAAAAAAACAGGAAATACACAAAAAACTATCAGAAACAAACCCTGATAAACTAAAATTATATTATATTATATTATATTATATTATATTATATTATATTATATTATATTATGTTATATTATATTATATTATATTATATTATGTTATATTATATTATATTATATTATATTAAATATATTATATTATATTATATTTATATTATATTATATTATGTTATATTATATTATATTATATTATATTATATTATATTATATTATATTATAGTATATTATATTATATTATATTATATTATATTATATTATATTATATTATATTAAATTATATTATATTATATTATATTTATATATTATATTATATTAAATTATATTATATTATATTATATTATATTATATTATATTATATTATATTATATTATGTTATATTATATTATATTATATTATATTAAATTATATTATATTATGTTATGTTATATTATATTATATTATATTATATTAAATTATATTATATTATATTATATTATATTATATTATATTATATTATATTATAGTATATTATATTATATTATATTATGTTATATTATATTATATTATGTTATGTTATATTATATTATATTATATTATATTATGTTATGTTATATTATATTATATTAAATTATATTATATTATATTATATTATATTATATTATATTATATTATAGTATATTATGTTATATTATATTATATTATATTATATTATATTATATTATATTATATTATATTATATTATATTATATCATGATCTAGTCCATTATTATTATTACCATTATTAATGTCGAGTTTGTGAATATGTTTTGTGACCCGAGTCACATGACCCGTCTGTGTTCATGTTTGTGATGTTTTATAATCCTTGTACAAAATGAATGGATGAATAACGTGATAAAAAAAACGTGAGCGTTTGCAGCGACTTTGAAATAAGTTGTTCTCGAGATCTAACAGAAAACAAATATACCTCCAGCTGTGTGTGTCAGTGGCGTGTCGTCATAAAAATAATCAAATATTGTTGTAAAAAAAACCTCATATTTTACTGATAAAATAAAAGTAAAGTCTGAGGATAACGTGACCGTGTGTCCTGAGCCTGGAGTCCAGCAGCTGCACGCGTCCACACGTTCAAACTAAAGGTCAATTTCTTTCTATTTCAGAGCAGAGAAAAGATAAATGGGAGAATTAGGTGAGAGGAGATGGAAAATATAAAGCCCCCACTCTTTCTCCTCCTCCTCCTCCTCCCTCCATCACTCCATCTTCCAGCTCCTTCCTAACCCTGTTTTATCACTCCTCCATTCCAACTCTTTCCACTTTTCCCATCTTTTCTCCCCCCATTTTCATCTCTCACTCCTTTCCTAATCCCTCCATCCCTCTCTTCCCCATCCTCTCTGCCTGTATCAGTCATCTCATTTTTCTTTTTTCCCTCCTCCTCCTCCTCCTCCTCCTCCTCCTCACACATGATCCACAATACCTGGACAAGAGCGAGGGGAGCAGCTGTTGCCAAGCAACCCAGCTGGCCAACGAGGTGTGGAGGAGTGAAAGAGGAGGAGATGATGAGGCACGACGAGGAAGGAGTGAAGGGAAGGAAAGGGAGGAGGTAACAGGAGAGGGGAGGGGAGGTGGTCACTGCCCGCTGATTGCAGGAGTCGCTCCGGACAATCAATTTCAGTGGGTGCGTGACCAGAGGTGTCCGGCATCAATCACACACACACACACACACACACACACACACACACACACATTACAGAAAAATTTGGGGACAAAACACAAAGAGGTGAAATAATCAGAACGATGGAGGAGGAGGAGGAGCAGAGTTTGGAGAAGATGAGGCCTCGGGTCAGAGAGTTATCGATCACAACAAACTAATTCAGTCCACGTCTAATCAAATATGGCCTTAATTATAATATGCATTCATTATCAGCACAAACTAACTCCAAATCACTTTAAAAAATAAGTAGAATCAAGAAAGTTCACCAAGCAGCTGCATCTGATTTATCTGAATCATTATTATTATTATTAGTAGTAGTAAGAATTGATTCTCTGTGACGTCTTCATAAAATAATAAAGGTTTAAAAAAAGAAGAATAATTTAAATGGACAAGTATACAAACATGGGCTTAAGATTTAAAGGGATAGTTTAGACGTGGGGTTAAAGGACGTTAAACACAAAACGAGAGTTTGCTGAACGATAATAAAATAAAATGGTTGAAAATCTATAAATATTTACTTGAATTGGTAACAGTCAAATAAATTAAGCTACACAACTTGGTTACTTTCCTTTGTTAGCTGTCATAAGTGAAGTTTTAGCTAAATAACCACAAGTCTGACCTGATAAAATCGAGTTTAGTCAGTTTAAGTATACGACATCTTACGATGATGAGTGGTGTTTATACTTCATGTTAAACACATTTTCTCACCAGGACACTGAAGTTTGTAAACCACTCACTCTCCTGCACCAAACCCCAGAGAGAAAATCACTGTTTTTAGCTCCCAGAGACTCAGGAGCTGCTTTGTTTGGTAAGTTTAAGTCACGCAGGTGAATCTAAATGAAGGATTTCAATCACTGAAGTAAGTCCTGTGTGCTGTGATGTAGAAGCGTAGATTTTCTCTCTGGGGTTTGGTGCAGGAGAGTGAGTTGTTCATTAAGAGAGGGAAACGTCTTGTTGGTGAAGTGTGTCTGACAATGGGATAAAGCAATGAACCGAGTGGGAAGACGGTGAAGACGGAAGTGAATGTAGAATTCACCTGTGAAACAGATTTTACACTCAAATGTATATAAAAGAATAACTTTCCCTTTAATGTTGTCATTATAGAGGGAAGTAAAAAGTGCTTTTGTGTTGATTTAATCTCCTTTCACATCATCTTTTATTTCATTCTACCTGGTGCAGGTTAAAAACAAAGAACGGCCCAAACATCCAGAGTTTCAGATAAAACTCCTCCCTCCCTCCCTCCCTCTCGTTCCGTCTGTCTCTGTGTTCTTCATTAAATCGCCGGCTCCCAGACATCAGAACAGTGGCCTGGTTTACTGGTTTACTGATCAGTCTGAGTCTAAACAGTATTGATCAGCTGCCATTGATCCGATCTGTTAGGATGATTTTACCCCACGAGATGAACACTGTAAAATATGACAAGACGCACAAATCACGTTACTGCAGCCACACACATGCACTCAGAGCACAACTGTGACACACTGTGCTTATTCTTTAATCGGATTAAGCATCATGATTAAAGTGGGCGGAGCCGTTTGTTCTGCTTCATTCAGACTCGTCGCTAACCGTCAAACATATTTGTTCTGCGCATGTGTGTGAATGTGCAGCTTCTTCCTCTTAAGTTAAGATAAGTTAAGATATTTAACAATATAGTCTTATGGCAGTTGTGATTGCCACGCAATATATAATATAATTTTATTTAAAGGGGACATATTATGCAAAATCAACTTTTTAACCATTTTAATACTGATATTTGGGACTCTGGAGGCCCTACCAGTCGCCAAAGTGTGGAAAAAGAATACTCAGTCATGTTTTCGTGGTTCCGCTTAGTGTAAGTATAGGCGATAAAACACTCGATGTTGAATTCCCTGCGCTTATGACGTCAGCATGCGCATTTCACCGCAAATGTTACCGCCCCACCAGTACGTTTACTTCGCAAGCTCCACCTTAGCTCCACCTTGTCCCTGCGAGAGTGCAGGCGAGGGAGGAAGAGCGGTATTATGTCAACGCGGAGGGACAAGTGTGCTGTTGGTGGCTGCACAGGGGAGCACAGTGTTTTACAGAGGATTTTATATATGAAGCTAATGTGCCGGACAAAGTCAGCAAATGTGTGTTCGTGTGTTCGCATCACTTCACATCAGACTGCATTTAGTCAGGGGACATATTTCACCGACGTACAAACACACAAATTGTTAAGAAAAGATCACATAGAGCTCAAAACTGACCATTCTGACACGTCCTAATTAAACATATTTGTTCAGTACGTCCTCCATGACCGGAGCACAGACTCAGTCTGATACAGTCACATAAAGCAGCAGTTTATGCAGCTCGGCTATCAGCGGTGACACAGAGAGTGCAGCACCGCTGATCGCCACCGCTGATCGCCAGCTCGCCGGAGCACCAGAGCTGGTCAGCGGTGGTGAGGTCTCCGGAGCACAGTCTCCGGTCTGATACAGCAACATACAATTTATTCAGCGCGCCGCTGGCAATCAGTGGTGGCGATCAGCAGTTCTGTCCCTAAGTGTTTTTAACTGATTTACAGTTCGGCAGTGTTCGGCTCGATCCTTATGTAGGACGTCTCTTCCTGTGACGGCACTCTCGCTGACATGTTGATATTGTCAGAGAGCTAGTGGAGGGAGGGGGAGACGAATAGAGCTGTAAAGCGCTGTAAAGAGGACAAATCAGAAACCCCCTGGAAGAAGTGGGTGTGTGTTTGCCTGTGTCTCATTTGCATATAAAGGGACCATGCACGAAAACCGAGCGTTCTGAAAGGGGCGGGTTTAGCAGGGTTATTGAACTACTATGATTCTTCATCCTTATGGTATTTTGACCAAAGCATGTCACTGACATGTTCATTAGGACACCAGGGAACTATTTTAATGGGGGAAATAGGGTATAATATGTCACCTTTAAAATCCCCAAAATAAACAGGAAATAGTCAAGTACATGTAAAAGATTTGTTCTAAGGCTATAAAGTGATTATACACTCATAAAAACATACTTATAGTCAGTATATTAATTTACTGGAGCTTTAAGAGCAGTTTCCTGTGTGTGTGTGTGTGTGTGTGTGTGTGTGTGTGTGTGTGCGTGTGTCATTTCTTACAGTGTGTCTCATCAGTGGAAATAAAGAGGGACAGCGTCAGAAAATGAAATCTGCGATGTTTGATGATATGACGAGATGATGGAAATGAAAATAGATGTGATGACGACACAGACAGAGAGTGTGATTTACTCACAGCCAGAGAAACAGAAACCGGATTAAATAATCCAGAAATTCATATTTGTTTTGTTCTTTTAGGTTTTTTTGCATTTCCATCAGGTGAAACACTGAAGAGACATGAATACTTCCGTCACACTTTAAATCTGGTGACCAGAGGGGGCGCTGTGGCCTCAGATTCAGTCACTTTTCATACATAAACCATTAGCCATTGTTCACAAATACACTGATAAGTCAGCGTGTGTGTGTGTGTGTGTGTGTGTGTGTGTGTGTGTGTGTGTGTGGTGAATGATTACAGTACAGTCTGAGGTGTGTGAGCTAATATTTGTGCAGATATTGACGATCATTATTTTTTACACGTCGTTTCCTCTGAAGATGATTAACGCGTCGGTTTCTCAATCACGGCGCCGACGTCCATTCCCAGGAGGACGTTTGAGACAAATGAAACTTGTCTCTCCGAAGAATATAAACGTATTTGTCCAATGTCTCAGATCTACCTGTTCAATAGAAAAATCAACTCAAGCAAACATTCAAAAAGATTAGTGATGTCATTGTAACCAGTCAGAGTTACGTGTTTATCATATAGAGAAGATTAGCTTAGTAGTTAGCATACCTAGCAATTATGCTAATATTAAAAAAACGTAAACGTAAAGTCCATCAGTGTAAAAGTTTCTATCACCAAGGTTAAGATTAGTGGTTCTCAAACACTGGGTTGTGACTCTTAGATGGGTCATGGGAGATTTTTTTGGGGTCCTTAAAAACAAATTTACAGAATTGTTCATAAACTTTTAGTCAAGATTTGTGTTTATATGTTCAACTCAAGCAAACATTCAAAAAGATTAGTGATGTCATTGTAACCAATCAGAGTTATGTGTTTATCATATAGAGAAGATTAGCTTAGTAGTTAGCATACCAAATCAATAATCAATCATCTCTACATATTACTACATATCAGGAGGAGGAATGATAATCAGTGAAGTGTCATCGTCCACTTGTACGAAGAAAAACGGTGTCACATAATGTCATATAGAAGTGCTGTTTATTTATGTATTATAACACGTAGCCCATTTGCATACTTGAATAATTAAAAGTAAAATATAAGTCGCGTTTATTTTGTGTCATTTGGTCATATTTAGCACTCGGATACAACGTGCAGTCACCCAAAATAACAACATGACGATATGAAAATGTGATTTAACAACATAAAACATAAGGTAACGCAATGCAATACAACACAACGTAACACAACGTAACACAACGTAACACAACGTAACACAACGTAACACAGCGTAACGCAACGCTGTAACACTGTGAAACATAGCATAACATTGTGTAACAGTTTAACAAAACTCAACATAACATGATGTGATGTTAAAAAGTTGTAACTTGTAACTGAGAACGACGTCTCACACCTGAGTTCAGTGTTTTTACAGTTTCCATTAAACTCCATAAGTTTGATACTCTGTCTTTAATATTAGCATAATTGCTAGGTATGCAGGGATGTTTGACGAGCAGCAGCAGCTGGAACTCACTCAGCCTGTAATCTCACTTGTTCAATAATTAACGGCTGAGTTATGACACAGTGAACGAGGCTCAGGCTCAACACGTCGCTTTATTTCACTTTTAGTTTTTAAATATTGTTATTATTGTTGTTCTACTACTCTAAACTAAACTAAAATGAAATGGTAGAATTAGAGATTGTTTTTGTCCCAGTTTTGTTTCAGTGATAACAATAGTTCAGGGTTTTTTTTTTTTTTTATGTTTTAACTTTTTAATTTACTTTATTTGGCGAGTGGAAAAGACACAACTCTCTTCCTCTTTTCTGGAAAAGTTCATATTTGGATAATTGAATATTTAGAGTGAACTTTGGACAAATGTAAACGTAAAGTCTATCAGTGTAAAATTTTCTATCACCAAGGTTAAGATTAGTGGTTCTCAAACACTGGGTTGTGACTCTTAGATGGGTCGTGGGAGATTTTTTTGGGGTTCTTAAAAACAAATTTACAGAATTGTTCATAAACTTTTAGTTAAAAAATGTGGTTTTAATTCATTTACTGTATAATAGCAACAAAGAGACTTGGGAAACAACTGTTTATTCAATGTATTATTGAAAATGATTTTGGGGGAGGGGCTAGGGTTGGTTGTTGTTTTTTAAAAATGTGACAGAGCCGTAAAAGACAAACTCACACCAGCTGCCCATGATCATCATTATTAATTTATATCTGATCCTGTCTGCAAAAACTCCAGAGACCAACACGCACACGCACACACACACCTACACACACGCTCACACACACACACACACACAGATGCTGCTTTTCAGATGTACTTTCTTGTGTCTTGCTGAACAAATTGATTGCTGAGAGACTATCTAATCAAAGTGATTAGACAACACACCACACGCACACACACACACACACACACACACGCACACACACACCAAAGTCCATTGACAAAATCAGCATTTTTAGCTCACATGGACACAGGAGCTGCTGGTCCACTGCTGCCTCGTGTGGTCACTTTGTGTCACTGATGTAAATCATAACGAAGGATTTCAAACACTGAAGTCACAAAATAACACATTCTCTCACTCCCTGATGGAGGCAGCAGTGGATCAACATCCATGTGCTGTGATGTTAAATTGTTGATTTTCTCTATGAGGTTTGGTGTGGGAGAGTGAGAACAGTTAAAAGTGAGATAAAACACCAAATACATCACTGTAGAGATAAAATGATGTAGATTTTATTTGGCGAGTCTCTTGTTAAACTGGCTTAAGTCCAAACCAGTCCAGTTTTATTTAAATAGCACATTTTAATCAGCAGAGATTCATCCACTGGATTTACTGCGTATATCTGTTATCATCTGACATAAACATGACACACTTCATCCTGATCTGATAAGCTGTCACTGAGATAATACGTCTTAAATGTTACATTTAAACTGTCGCCAAGCAGATCTGTAATCTGGATCTAATCCTGATCCTGATCCTGGTCCATTATACAAGAGAAAGTTATTGTTAAATGTTTGTGACGTCATCATCAGAGGGTAAATTCTTAATAAAATTAGAAGCTTAACAATCTCGTGTGATCACTTACCCATGACAGAAAACATCAGGATGGATCCGTCACAAACTGTCAAATCAGGAAGTTGCTAAAAGAAGAAAAAATAAAGTTCACAATCAGAATCACCGTTATTGTCATTAAACCAAGTACGAGGACATTTCTTGTGAATTTCTCCTTGTCTTAAAAAAAATCTCAGTTTAAAGTAAATACAAATAAAGTGAACAAAAAGAAGAATAAAAAAGAATGTAGTGTGTTCACTTTAAAAAATGTGCAAATAAAGAAAAGATAAATAAAAAAATATATTACTAGATTACTAGAAAAAACACAATCAAAAAGTCAAAACTAAATAAAAACTAAAACTAATGAAAAATCCAAAACTATTAACTAACTAACCAACTACTAAAAAAGTCCCAAACTGTGCCTTTTTTTTTTTTTTAGAGTTTGTGAAGGCCTGATAATGTGTTGGTCAATGTATTTAAATTTATTTTATTTTGGCGGGTGGAAAGAAACACAACCTTCTTCCTGTTTTCTGGGAAAATTCAATATTAAACATTTAGAGTGAACGTATTCTTACATATTTGTCTGAAGAGGCAGAAACTTTGGACTCTTTTTACCGTGACATAATTTTTAACAGTTGTCAAACACTGGTTTGGGACCCTCAGATGGGTCATGGAAGATATCGATTATATACAAGTAAAATTGTCACATTTTACTTGTATATAATCGATAGTTTGTTGTCTTGAAAGAAAAAAGGTTATACATTTAACTTGAGACATTTAATCCAATCTAAGTGCTTAGAATCTTACTTTAAAAGTGTGCAAATAAAGTCAGGATTAGCACAAAGAACGATCATTCTGAATTAAAAAGTTAAAAAAATAGTTTTAAGACAAGTTTAGTTTGAATAAAAACAGATAAAGTGGTGAAACTGGGAGCGACATCTTCCAAAAAAGTCCTGAACTGTTCCTTTAAATGTTTTTTTTTTTCAGATGTCTGAGAGTTTGTGAACATGATAATGTGTTGGTCAACATGTGTGTGTGTGTGTGTGTGCGTCCTCTAACTAAATGGACGCGTCTAATCACCTCAGAGGGAGGAACCTCTTCCCCCTTCCGCCGCCTCTTAACTTTAACGGATATTAACGGCCCCCAGCGCTCGCCCGGTTTCCTACTGAGAAATGAAATACATCACTAATGGTTTATCACAAACACGGCTAATGCTTTACGCAGACCTCTTACCATTAATAAATGATGGCATGTGCAGAGGGGAGGGGCTGCTGTGAGAGGGAGGGAGGGAGGGGAGAAAAGCTGGATCACTTTCAGATATTAAACAGAAAGAAAAAAAATAAAGGAGCGCTTGATTTGTCTCGTTTTGTGGCGTCGTTGGTGATTAAATCACTTTCCACTGACAAATTAATCTGGGCGGGAAAATAAATGACCACTCAGCACATTTACGTATAGGTTCAAAAATAATAATAACAACAACAAAAATAATAATAACAACAACAATAATAATAACAACAACAACAATAATAATAATAATAATAATAACAATAATAATAATAATGATAACAATAATAATAATAACAACAATAACAATAATAATAAACATAACATAACCGTTGTGCTGCTGCTGGTGCTGCTGGTGCTTAACTCCACACACACACACACACACACACACACACACTCAGCTGACGACCTTGTGGTCGCGTCGTTGTTTTACGACGTCTGTCGTCCTCAGGAAAACTCAGTGATTAGTCTTTTTGGCCCCGAGACAACAAACACATTTATGACACACACATTTATAAAAAACTCTGTAGGAGCTGTAAAAAAAACTTATGACATGCCGCCACCACTAGGGGTGTCGTTCTAACTCGTAAAGACGTGGTTATTGACATAAAATATTGACATTTTAATTCAATAAAACTTAGCCGAGTAACAATTTCATTGTCCAGCGTCACTACGGCTTTACTCCTGTAGGAGGCGCTTTAGCATAAAGGAATGAGGGTGACTTAGAAGCAGTAAAATGTTGAATGTTACAGTTCGACGATATTGTGATGTATCATTTATGATTTTTTTCTAGGTAATTTATCACGTATCGCAGTTAGAAGCAAAACATTGTGATTGTGAGACATTGTATTATATCACAAATTATCCTAAAATGTTTAAATATGGTGTGAAACAAAAAGAAATTGCTATTTTTACGACTTTTGCGATTTTTGTAAAGTAATAAAGAAACTGCAGATGACATGAAGAATTTTTATAACAATCCTACGAAGACATTTGAAATCCTCACAAGCTTCACTACTTCATGACACCTGGTGGTGGCACTCATCCCAGAAATGAGATTAACGTGAAGTGAATTCAACTGGCTGGAGAAAATGTTGAAGAAATGAACAGAATGAAACATTTTTACATTATTCAGATATCTGTCACATATCGCGATGTATCGTCAGATATCGATTAGTGCAGAATCGTGATATTATCGTTATTGTTGGCCACTTATCTAATAGCACGGGTTACCCTGCTATTCCTCAAGCAGCCACGAGGGGCGGCGATGAATTAACATGCCTTACATATTGATGCTATTTGCGTTGCACGCCGCGAGTAACGTGCATTTATCGCATTTATTTATCCGTGTCTAGTTGTGTAAATTTCTGCTTAGCTGTGGATGAGCCAGTCAAACACTTCGTCAAACACGTCGTCAAACACTTCGTCAAACACTTCGTCAAACACGTCGTCAAACACTTCGTCAAACACTTCGTCGAACATGTCGTCGAACATGTCGTCAAACACGTCGTCAAACATGTCGTCAAACGTGTTGTCAAAAGGGACAACATAGAAAATATTAACCGTGGAAACGTGTTTGTGTTCCATTTACTCCGGAAGTGACAGACAACTGGGAGTTTTAAGTCGGGAAAAACACATGTATCTTGGGCTAGCCGACAACAACACACTACGTGGAATTTTTTCAATCGCAAACTAGTAGCTACATGTCGGCGGATTAAGAAAAAGAACAGTACGACTAATTTAACGTGAAACAAATATGACAGATGTGAAATCAACAGTAAAAGTGTTTTTATTGTCTTTGAATCGTACGATATGAGTTTCCGAGTTCCAGTTGAAGGAAAACCTTCTTATCTCAATTATAACCTTTGACAACAACCGGAATGCATCACATATGAGGCGGTACAAGGACACGTCTGTCCAGAAGAGGGCGCACTCCTGATGTGAAATCACTGCAACTGTAATAGAAAGTAAGCTAAAGTTCGGTTTCATGGTAAACTGACACAAAACCTTGTTCAGCTCTGTGTGGAACACGTAACGTCTCAGCTTTTATTCTTGTGGACCCTGATTTTCTCACACACACAGAGGGTTGACCCCTCGTGTCCAGAATCCCCCCTGCTCCCCCGCGCGCTCATTAACCCGCCTCAGAGGCTGCCATTCATCTCCCGGCTCACATCGCTTGCGCAGTAATAACATCCTCACCCCGTCGCCTCCTTTAACTTTTTCAATTAAAAGAGGAGGAGCTCTATTAACCTCGCGCCTCCTCCTGCAATTTTTTCCCGGCGTGCGCTTGTTTTGGAGAGGACCGCGGGGACGGAGCGCCGCGCCGTATTTCACGCCGCAGGTCTGCGCGGTGACAGCGAGCGGCAGGAGTGGCGCTGAGTTATGGAGCCGTGATGGCGAGGGCAAAATCATAGGTTTGTGTCCGTCCTGCTGCAAATGTGTGGCGATAAAAGGAGGACGGAGACATGAGGGGACACTGGTCCTGTCTACACGTCCTTTTAAAGCAGATATATGCAGGTTCTTTGTGCCTGGATTTATGTTGATTTTATGGCTGTAGAATTGTCAAAAAATGACAATGAGTGAGTTCTTTCTGCCCCTTTCTCCCAAGATATCGGTCACTTTCCATATCTAACAATTATTCAGCTGTTTAAGATTCACGGTGCTGAGAAGCTGACGTGAATCTCGTCTGTGATTGGTTGCTCGTTCCGCGGGAAGTCCTGAGGTTCTACCGCAATGACAAGTTCTCTGCTTTCCTGTATCCATCGATCCGTCTTCTACCGCTTTATCCTCCACATGAGGGTCTCCACAGTGGGTTGCTGTGTCAGTCTCAGACTCACAGATTGCCAGTCCATAGTTTTTATAATATTCTAGACGTCACAAATGGTTTTAAGAGTTATGGTAATGAGAAGCACGCATGTGAAATCCTGTTAGCGATGACAGGATGCTAACAGAAGCATAAACTTGAGGTAAATGTAGATTTCATGGGGTGAGTCTTTTGTTAAGTGGCTAAAATCTTGTTTTCAGGTTCTTGACACAGGTGGCGCCACAGCACACACATTTCAAAAACCTGAACTATCCCTTTAACATGCTCTGGTGTCCCGACTTTGAGTCAAAACATCACAAGCTAATGTTGCTCTGCTAACTCAAATGATTTGTCTTAATGTGGGCTGTCTCCACTGCCCCTACTGTCTGTTAGTGGAAAACAGCCTCAGGAGTTGTCAGAGTTTCAGAGTCTCAGAGTCTTCAGAATCTTCAGAGTCTTCAGAGTCTTCAGAGTCTTCAGAGTCAGAGTCTCAGAGTCTTCAGAGTCTTCAGAGTCTCAGTCTTCAGTCTCAGAATCTTCACAGTCTTCAGAGTCTCATCTCCTCAGAGTCTTCAGAAATCTTCAGAGTCTTCAGAGTCTTCAGTCTTCAGAATCTTGTCTTCAGTCTTCAGAGTCTTCAGAATCTTCTCAGAGTCAGAGTCTTCAGAGTCTTCAGAGTCTCAGAATCTTCAGAGTCTTCAGAGTCTTCAGAGTCTTCAGAGTCTTCAGAATCTTCAGAATCTTCAGAGTCTTCAGAGTCTTCAGAGTCTTCAGAGTCTTCAGAATCTCAGTCTTCCAGAATCTCAGAGTCTTCAGAGTCTTCAGAATCTTCAGAGTCTTCAGAGTCTTCAGAGTCTTCAGTCTTCAGAATCTCAGAGTCTTCAGATCTTCAGAGTCTTCAGAGTCTTCAGAGTCTTCAGAGCTCCTCAGAATCTTCAGAATCTTCAGAATCTCAGAGTCTTTCTTCAGAATCTTCTCAGATCTCTCAGAGTCTTCAGAGTCTTCAGAGTCTCTTCTTCGCAGAGTCTTCAGAGTCTTCAGAAGAGCCTTCAGAGTCTTCAGAGTCTTCAGAGTCAGAGTCTTCAGAGTCTTCAGAGTCTTCAGAGTCTTCAGAGTCTCATCTCCCGGCCCAGAGTCTTCAGAATCTTCAGAATCTTCAGAATCTTCAGAGTCTTCAGAGTCTTCAGAGTCTTCAGAGTCAGGAGGTCTCATAAAGTCCATCGAGAAACACAGCTACTGTTTAACCGGTGACCGGCTGTAAGATCGAGGCAGTGATAGTGTTATTTTAGACGTTCATCGGGAAAGAGAAGGTGAAAAAGAAGCAGATGAAACCGTTATCGGAGGAAGAGAAGAAGAGGAAACGACTGTCTGACCGAGCGAGAGGTCACACACAAGTAAACATCGGACCGGATTTTTCCGAATGCGGAGAATTGAAAAAAGGCAGAAACATGAAAAATGAAAAACAAAGACAAAAACTGGTAGCTCCCCCTACCAAAACTGTAGGTGGAGCTCTGCAGAGAAAGAGGCGGGAAAAATGGAGCAGACTTACAAACTGTGAAAGTATCCCAGACATCAGTGTCATCACAGACATCAGTGTCATCACAGACTGTGAGGTTTAACTGACTGAACAGAAAAACCATATAAAAGACATGAAGTAAAGAAACACAGTCGGTCAGAAACACCAACACACGATCCTCTGTCGTCTTCTTCTGCTGCCGATCACATGACTTACATCACGATGAAAGGTTGTTTATTATTATGGAATTATTGATCGTCATTAACCACAAATATACTCTGTGTTGCTTACACCAGCTTTATCCTGTGGCTTCATTTTCTCAGCGCTCCACAGGAACAAAGGTCTAACCCATGATGCATCTGAACGTTTCGAGATCTATATTCACACTCACAGAAGTCAGGTTCTGCCTCATTGGGACCAGGTTTTGGTCTCCGTGAGGACTTACTGGTCCTGACAAGGTCAGTGTTTATGACAGAAAAGAGGTCCCAACACACACACACACACACACACACAGTTTGCTGTACTGCCACACAATTAGGCCTTGGATCCATAGTAACTCTGCCTCTGTTGAGCTCAACATGTTGTCTATTGATTGGCCTGTGAGTAGAGAACAGACCAGAGGCCATGTTAAAGTAGGTGTGTGTGTGTGTGTGTGTGTGTGTGAGAGCGAGCGAGTGACAAAAATGAAGTGAACGAGAAAATGAAGAAAATATATATATGTATATATATACATATATATATATATGTGTATGTATATATATGTATATATATACATACATACATACATATATATATATATATATATATATATATATATATATATATATATATATATATATATATATATATATACATATATATATATTTACAGTCATCATATTCACAACTGGAAACTACTACAACGTCACGTCAAAGTCCATAAAGAAAATCAGCGATATTACCTCGCAGGCTTATAATCCCACTTCATCAGTTACTTCAAAACACTTATTCTGTGAACTCTGCAGATGGAATCATTCTCTCAGATTTACCTCAGAGGCACAAATTGACCGAGCAAGGCAGCAGTGAACCAGCAGCTCCTGTGTCTGCACGTGCTTAAATGACCACTTTTCTCTATGGAGTTTGGTTAGCAGGCTACACATTCAGTTATAAACATGTTTTTAAGATATCGTAAAGGGGTCAGGGTTGACCCCGCCCTCTTCTGACCGGGATAAAAATGTAAACTATCCCTTTAACAGGTGAGCAGCATGTCAAAGGTCTTAGACTGCAGATGTTAAAATGGAGACGTGACGGAGGAGAAAAACAAACAAAAACCTGGAATAATAGTGTGTGCGTGTGCGCGTGTGTGTGTGTGTGCGTGTAATGCGCAGCGCGTGAGTGTGTAGATGGATTGAAAACAACAATGAATCAATAAGCTTACTGTGGCCTCCAGCCAGTGGCTCTAACACTCTGCTCCTGTGTGTGTGTGTGTGTGTGTGTGTCTCACTCTCTCTCTCTCTCATCAATGCTTCCATTCAGTGGGCCTGAGGGCCCCCTGCTCCTGGCCCCCCCACAGTGATCACATTTATTTATAGAGCGTTCCTCTGCAGGGTGTTTTCTGCTGCGTGTGTTTGTTGTTGTTGTTGTTGTTGTTGTTGTGTGCAGTCGCGGACAGACGTGCGCGTCCGTCTGTCCACAGGTTCACGGTCAGATGAACGACGACCTCACACAAACTCTAAATCCACCATCACTGTGTTTTCTTTTAAAGACATGGACTCAGTCTCTGAGGAACAACGGAAACGTCCCACTTGTTTCAGAAAAATAACAACCTTCGAGTACTAAACAAGCTTTTCTATGGATTAGAATAGAAATGTTAAATGCACAGATTAATGTAATTAATTATGAATCCAAAACAAAGTACTGAATAATAGAGATACAAAACAAAATCCATTTCAAATGACTGAAATAAAGCAAATGTTTAAACAGCAGGAGTTTACACTTTATTCAAACAAAAATGAACTCTCCCTCTCTTACACACACACACACACACACACACACACACACACACACACACAGTTTCACCCCGAGTGGCTCAGGATATTACCTCTCAACTGGAGCTTGATTAATTAGTCCTTAATTGGTTGTCATGTCACTGACCAATTGTGTGACAGAACCCCCGGGGGCTGGGTGAGACAGAGGACACCAGAGAGGGAGAGAGGGAGAGAGAGAGAGAGAGAGAGAGAGAGAGAGAGAGGGTAAATGATCATTAACACATCACAGTAAAACACACACTCTGTTTTCATTAATTAACAGTGTCTTGACTCTGTGAATTATCCTCAGTCTCTTTAATGTGATTAATGTTCTCATCAGTGGTTTTCATTAGTGCCGGGTGTTCATGGTGTCATTCCATCAAAACTAAATCCACTATCAGGTCGGCTCATCATCTCATCCAAAGCTTTTATTGATTTATTTATTCATCAGATTTGAAATTGTTGTTAGTTTGAAATGACTTACTTTAATTTAATTTAAAGTTATAAAGCGGTAGATGATGACTGACTGACTGACTGCCATGATCTTGCTATTTTTTTTTTTGTGTTTGTTTTACAAAAAGTAAGATTGGTAGTAGTGATATGTGGTCTGAGTTCTGTATTGTGGCCCCTAGTGAATTGCTCCGTGACATGTGTCCGGGGCCGGCTCCTCACTTGGACAACAATCGAGAGTCTTACCTCCATGAAACAAAGTTTTTAAATAGATAAGGTAAAGGGAAAATTAAAGTGTTATAATAGTTGTATTTCTGCTCCTGGTCTCTCGCTTTTGTCTCTACCTCACCTCTCACCTCTCTTCTCTCCCCCATGTTTCCTTTCACCACAACCTGTCTTGGCAGATGTTGCCGCACATCTTCTGTCTGTCTGCTTCTCTCCACTGATGGTTTCTCTTCTCTCTGTAATATTGTAAAGGTTTCTGTCTGACTATGTACAGAGACTTGCATGTTGAATTTAATTGAAATGAATTGAATAATTATTGCAGTTAAAGTTTGCTGTTTCACGACGTTTCCCTCAAACTGTTTTTTAACAGATTTATTTAGGTCACATTATTAGACTGTTTTTGTTTTGTTTTTTTTAATATTGGTTATGATGAAAAGTTTTAGTTTTACAGTTAAAGTTAAACTTTAGTGTAGTCTGCTGGTGAGACGCCCAAGTTGAACAGGTTGAGCAATAGAGGCCTGACTCTGAAGAAGAAGAGTCTGGGGGGGAAACACTGTTAAAAAATGTGTGTGTCTGTAAATTTAAACTTGCAAGTGTGTGCAAATGTCCCTTGAGTTTCACTTGAACCAGAATAAATTGACTTGTCGAGGTGTGAGCTAACTGTGTTAGCTCACAGAGACTCATCACAATGTCTGCACCTGCATAAAAAACATGTTAGAAAAGCTCCATGTGCACATTTTGAGCAGAAATATTACATTTTTGAATGTGAATCGGAAGAAAATAGCTGAAAACCACACACAGGCAGCTGGTTACAGCCTTGAAACACAGCGGTGTTTCCGGCAGCGCGTCTCTGAGCGCTCTATCCCCAAACTGCTCGTTCACATCCATATTATTGTGTAAATAAACACCACGCGGCTGAGAGCAGGCAGGTAAACCATGTTTGCCGTGCAGGCGGAATTCATGAGAGTCATGTCTATTTTTTGTCTTTAATCAGTGTTTTTATGCCTGTAATGAAAATGGCCCTTCAGGGAGACATAACGTCCACTGAACTGAATTGAATTGTTCTTCTCTGCGATCTCTGGCTACCAGACACAGACAGGCCGTTAATAAAAAGGCTATTTGTCAGTCTGTCAGTGCACACTCCTTCAATCAATGAAGACTCAGCGAGTCTGTAAACACGACTGTGGGAGAACACAACCAGGAGCCCACGACACAAAGGCCAGGGAGACAGAGAAAGGTCTGGAGCAAATCAGGTGACGGGGGCCAAGGTTAAGCCCCGCCCTCAAACACAGATGGACCAGTTACAGCAAGATTCTGCTTCTATGTACTGTAGACCTTATTTTGGGCAGCATGAAGAAAGCAGGTGCCTGTTATTATTTTTGTGCCAGTCTTCAGGTTTCTGGTCAGTAGCTTCATGCAGGACAACAACTTTGAACCATAACAAAGGAAAAACAGGTATTTTCTGTGCACTTTGGGTTTGATATAACAGGTCATATGAAATAAAGTCGAGCTGTGTGCGGAAGAACCTTTGTTCAGATGGGTTTGGGCGTTTTTCAAATTAAATGTTTTTGTTTTGATACAGAATGACGTATAATTCAAAATAAAAGACATTTATGATGCAGAAGGAATCTATAATGATCCAAAACAGACGTTTAATTAATGTAGGCCACAAGTTTGAGACTTCTGCTTTAATGGAACAGGAGCATTTTGATCATCAGCCAGAAACAAGACAAGAATGTGGATTTCAAATGCCGTATAAACTTTATTCCCCTCCAAGGAACGAGGAAATGTTTCGATTGTGGCTAAAAGCCTTAAATTTAAGGGTAGTAATTGGCCAGATTGTACCTTTAGTGTCATAGGTAATTGCCTTTTTGTCTTAATTGTCTACTTGTCAATTAGTTTTCTTATGTATTCTATACTGTGTCATGTTCTTATGCTGTCCTGATTGTTATTTGCTTGTCCAGGGACTGCAGATGCTACTTAGCTATTAGCTTACTCTGGAACAATTGTTATAAAAGAATTAAATAAACGTCACGTTCAGACCGCTACGTCCATGTCTGCTAAACACAACACAGCTATTACACCATGCTAACTGAGCACAAAGCCCACGCTAGCTTCATGCTAACAACATGATCTTAGCTCTAAATTGACTAAATGTCACAAACCAGCAGCTGAAGCAAAAACAGCGTCAACTTCAAACACTGATGAACATAAATCATGATGTTTTATCACGTTTTCATCTAAAACTCACGCTAACGTAACTGTTTGATCAAATTAGCTAAGGGGGTGGGGCCTAAGCACAGGTCAATTGAAGCATAAAACCCTTTTTATGGCAACGAACAAGAGATTTAGATGAATTTCATGTGAACCTGAAAAACAAACGTGCGATATCTGAGCTTTAAAATGGAGGGAAGAGCAGATGGACACAGGCAGCGGGGGGAGGTGAAGGGGTGAGGGTGGGGTGAGGGTGGGGTGAGGAGGGTGAGGTTGGTGTCGGGAGAACAAAATGAGAGCTAGCGAGGGATCCCGGGAAGACTTTCTCTCATAATTAATAAATGAAAGATGTTGTTAGTGCATCTGATCAATAGAGTTGTTAGGGAGAAGAAGCGATTGATTGGGCGACAGGATGAAGGATGGAGGGATGAGGGATGGAGGTGTGGGGCGAGGAGGGAGGGGAGGTTACGCTTTTCGCTCATGTGGCTGTTTTGAATTTTCACCCTCATTGAGAACAAAGGAGTCTCCTGAGCCTCATCACCACTGATAGACACTTAGCACCATCCTGACCTTAATAGGAGGGAGGGAGGGAGGGAGGGATGGAGAGAGAGAGAGGGAGGGAGAGGAGGAGAGGTGGAGAGGGAGGGTGAAGGTAGAGAGAGATAAAGTAAGAAAAGTAGAAGGAAACAAGAGAATAAAGGAGAGAAGGGGAAAATGAGAATATAGGAAAATAAGAAAGAGAAACGAAGGAAATGAGGAGAAGATAAAACATGTGGGGGAAAAGGTAGAATTATAGGAGGAGAAGAAGGGAAAGAAAGAGGGAAACATGAAAGAGAAGAGGAAAAGCTTTCTAAGGGAATGAAAAGATGAGGAGTTAGCAAGGAAGTAGTGAAGGAAGAAGGAAGATTATAGGAGGAATAGAAGAAATGAAGTGCAAACAAACGGAGGAGAGAGAGATGAGACGAGGGAAGGAAGGAGGGAAAAGTGAGAGAAAGAAAGGAGAAGAAAATGAGAGAGAGACGAGGAAAAGGGGAGGGAGTGTGGGAGAGGAGTGAAGGAGAGGACGGAGGGAGAAAAAGTTAAGAGAAAGAAAGAAAGAAATGGAAAAGTCTTGGGAAGTGAGGAAAGAACCTTGAACCTTGAGACGGGTGAGGAAGTACGGAAAGATGAGGGAGCAGAATTATGGGAGGAGCAAGAGGAAAAGAGTGAAAGAAAACAAGGAGAAGGAGGTAAGGAAAGGTAAGGAGGACAGGTAAGTGAAAGGAAGGAAGTGGAAGACGAGAGGGAGAAAGTGGACGAGAGTGAAGACAAAACAAGGAGATAAAGTGAAGGAGAAGAACGTTTTCTTCAAACACCAAGGAAAAGGCGGCCATTTTGTGTTTTGCTGCCAACATGTGTCGTCAAGTCATGTGATCGTTTGATTGACAGGTTTGATTTATAAAGATCGTCCGTATAAAAACAAGAATCCAGAACTGCGTAGAAAATGGCCGCCCTCATAGATAACGTGAAGAAGTTACTTTGGACACAAAATGGCCGCCATTTCCTGTGTTCTTCAACTGAATAATCAGACATGTGTTTTTACTAATGCTAATAAGTCGGATTCAAACACACTCTGTGCGTGTGTGCGCGCGCGCGCGCGTGTGTGTGTGTGTGTGTGCGTGTGAGTAAGTGTGTGTGGCGTGTGAGTAAGTGTGTGTGTGTGTGTGTGTGTGTGTGTGTGTGAGAGAGAGAAAGCCGACAATGCGACTGTGTGTTTGTCCATTAACAGCTAATAGCAGCTCTGTTTCCCCATTATCACTAATGGATGGAACACACTCACACACGCACGACACACACACACGCACACACACAGAGCTCTCTAAACGTCTCAGTGGACAGGAAGTGAGGGCGTTAGGGCAAACGAGGAAGTGTTTCCCGTGTCTGGTCCGTCTGTATCATGTCACCTTAAACATGTTTGTGTGTGTGTGTGTGTATGTGTGTGTGTGTGTGTGGGGGGGTGTGTGTGTGTGTGTGTGCGTGTGTGTGTGTGTTGTAATGATGAGATGTAGTCAGGGGAATCCAAAGTGCCTGTTGACTGTTTTAATTGTCTTCTCACCTCCCCTTCCTCCCTCATTCCTCCATCATCCCTCCTTTCTCCCCCTGCCCCCCCCCACCCTCCCATTCTTCTACCACTCTATCTTACCTCCCTCATCTCTCCATCTACTCTCTCTCTCTTCAGGCCTCATGTCCCTTCCTTTTCTTCTTTCCTTGGCATCAATCCTAGCTTCTGTCCTCCCTTCCTCCCTCACGTCCATCCTTTCTTTACTCTTCACAATATTTAAAAACCATGTTGACCACTTTATCTCACTGTTACAGTCTTTTCACCACTTGGTAAACCGCTCACTCTGCCTGCACCAAAGTCCATTCAGATATTAACCCCACAGCACACAGGAGTCTCTGATCCACAGCCGCCTCCGTTAAGTGAGTTCAAATGTGCAGGTTTTGTGTTGTTTTTGTGACTTAAAAAAACCTTTGTTCAGATTCACCGCAGTGACATAAACTTACCACACGAGGCAGCAGTAGACCGGCGGCTCCTGGGTTCCAGAGAGCGGCTCACAAACATCACTTTCCTGTTGGAGAAGAGCAGAAATAAAGCAACAAACACGTTAATATGAAACTGTACACCTGGCCTGCAGTACCTCATACAACCACACGTCAGAAAAAAAACAAAAACAAACATGAAAGATCATATTTCAGTTTAGTTTTTCTTAGGGTTTTTTCCCTCACTCTTCATTCCTCGCGTCACATGATCATGACCCGCCGATAAAAGCAGTTCCTGTTGCCTAGCAACAGCGTTGACGTTCTCGTGACCTTAACATTTGAACGTCAAACATGTCGTGTTCAAACTTCACAAGTGAGTTTACGACGAGTCACGTGTTTGACGGCAGCATTCTGTCACCGTCCAGACGTCCAGATGTCCAGATGTCCAGACGTCCAGATGTCCAGATGTCTGTCTTCTTCTTCTTCTCCTGTCTCTCCTCCTCTTTTCTGACCCTACACACACACACACACACAGAGAGAGAGAGAGAGAGAGAGAGAGTCATGGTTCTTCCAGTTCACTGCTTCTCTGTCCAATCAATGCAATATTAATGAGCCACAGCCCGACTGGCTACACTGGGCACTCTGTGTGTGTGTGTGTGTGTGTGTGTGTGTGTTCCCCCTTAGCTAAAGGACAGGCCTGAGGCTAAAGCTCTGTCAGTGTCAAGGTCACTCACTCACTCACTCACTCACACTGTGTGCACCTGCAGTGTATTTGCTTGATGGTGTTAAAGGGAAACTGAAGTTGGTGTCGCTTCGTAAACCGCTCCCTCACCTGCACCAAACCCCATAGAGAAAACCAGCGATTTTAACACCACGGCTCACAGCAGGTGTGGATCCACTGCCGCCTCCATCAGTGAAGTTCAAATGTGTTATTTTGTGAGTTCGGTGTTTGAAATCCTTCATTCAGATTTAGCTCAGTGACACAAACTTACCAAACAAGGCAGAATTACAACAGCAGCTCCTGTGACCCAGTGGGCTTAAATCACTGATTTTCTCTGTGGAGTTTGGTGTGGGAGAGTGATTGATGGCTGAGGAACCTTTTCTCTGACCTCAGACAGATGTGACGTGATGTCGTGACACAATCAGCCTCTGAACAACGTATATGTTATTTTATTGTATGATATTCTGACGTTTAGCTTGATTACGTTAACATTTAAAGACACAAACCGCAGATTTTGGCTCAAAATAAAAGCGTGTCAATCACCGAGGTCACGAAACACAACAATCGTAACAACCTGTGAACATATTGACAAACAATTAATGAGGAATCAATATTTCTTTCAGTGCATTCTGACTCTGGCATCAGTTCTTTAAAGTCACTTCTTCATGTTTACAGCTTAAAGGTGAAAAATAAAGATGAAAAACGTCCCGCTGTGTTTTTCTCTTGTCTCATTTTGTCCCCCCCTCGTCTTCCTCTCTGTGCTGTAATCATACCTCTCCCGTCTCTCTCTCTGTCTCTGAGTGTCCAGCGCTGCGTCCAGGCTCCGGGCGCATCGATCCGTCCGCTCTCACCAATCTTCAGCCTTAACCAGTCGATGCTGCTGCCGGTCACATCCTGGCTCGCCGCCGTCTCTGCTGCTCGGCTTCCGTCTTTAATGGAGCTGAGGAATCTGCCGTGGAGGCGATTTACTGCCGTCACTCCGCGGCCTCGCGTCTCCACGCTGTGTCTCTGCAGACGAGCGCTTTGTTATCTCCTGTTCTTTTCTTGTCTTTGTTGTTGTTGTTGCTGTTTTCTGAGTTTGTGTTCAGAGGCTTCACAGAATTGACATTTGCCATTTAGCAGAGGGGAGAAAATAAATCTCGCCTCTTCCGCCCGCGCGGCGCTTCACGTTTGTTTTTTTGTCAGTTTGGAGATGGACTGCAGACGAGCGGCGACACGTTTTCAACTAAAGTTTATGTTATTAACCTGGAACAGAAGGAACTTTCACAGGTGACTGGATGAACCGCTTGTTAGCACGTCGCTCGTGGTCGTTTCCTTCAGTGTCAGATTTACTACAGAATATTGTACCATTTGTCTGTTGATGAACACTTTCATATTAACGTTGTCACACAAAGATGACTGTAAATGAGCATGTTAGCCGACATTTAGCGTCCGTGAGCGTCAGTTGGACATCAAAATGGAGTTGCAGTTGTATTTTAAAACTTTCTAAAACCCTTAAACTTTCATTCAAACTGACGTCTTTTTTCCAACCAGCAAAGTCGCCCCCTAGTGGCTGTTTAATACACTTACTTCCTGGTTAGCTTCAACCAACAAACTAGACGATTGTGTCCACTTTTCATTCAGGATTTGTGTGTTCACACAGATTGTTTGCGTTTAAAGCCTGCTGGAATTTGATTGGTTGTGAAGTAGACGTGACAACCAGATGAAACCAGCTTTGAAATCGAAAAAGACGTGACTTTATCTCACTGTGAGACCGACTTTAACAACACTTGTGTAAACGTGTCACCCTCCTGCACCAAATCCACAATTTAACATCACAGTGCACAGGAGTCGTTCATCCATCCAGGATGTTCTGTGTGGACTTTGGTGCAGACGAGTAAGCAGTTTACAAACTCAAGTGTCTTTTTGGAAAATAAAGTAGTATTTCTTTCCTTTTGTCTCTGGAAGTCTTGTTTTCTCTGCCTGTTTTCTTGACAACACACTCTGGGGTCACAAGCTAACGTTGTTCTGCTAAATCAAAGAATTCAAGTGGGTTCTTGTGTACGGGGGGCCCTCTCAGCTTCGGTGGGGCCCCCCTGTTGTGACGCCCCTGCTCTGATGAATTAAAGCCTGTTTATGTGCCAGCTGTCAATCACCTGAGCCGTGATTATGAGCAGCGTCTCCGGAAGCTTCGCCACAAAAACCAATTCACCTCCGTCAGCCGCTCATAAACAGTCCGTCAATATCTGGCGTGTCCAGAACCCGATCACAACAACTCACGCCGCTGTTAGGGAGTCGCTTATCGACTGTAAATATGAAATATTTATCATCACGCAGCTCTCGCTTTGAAGACCTGATCAATGGCTTTAGCCTCCGGTGAACAAATCAGGGCGGTTAAGAGCGGAATTGTGCCGACGCCCTGTTCACACACATCAAACGCAACAAGGTATCGACCTCGTTTATTTTCAAACGCGGCGTAAAAACCGATGTGGACACGAGTTTCCTGCTGATTGAAGGAGGAGGGGGCGGGGCGGAGGTGGGTCAAGCGCGATTAGCAGGTCAGAGGTCAGGGGAGAAGAAGAGGGCGGTGGTGCTTTGCTCGTGAGCACTGGAGCGGGGGGCGGAGCCTAATCTCAGAGAGTAGAAAACAAAAATATGTTCTGATGTGAAGATTCAATCCTGAGCTCCTTCATCATCGTCTTCATTACTCTGTCAAAGATGAAGGTGAGAGATCATGTGACCAGAGGTCATGTGACCACCTGAAGGAGATTGTAGCAGAAATATTCACATTTAATGCATCACAAGCCTCAGTTTGACTTTCAAACGACGAGCAAACGTGTCGTGATTGAAAAGAAAGAAGAGAAAAGACGTTAATGTAATAAAGTTAAGTAATGAAAGATAAAAACAACATTTCAACACATAGTCATGTGGGGGGAATTTACCTGTTTGTGTATTTTTGACATTTATTCATTTACTCCGTTACATATATTTTATTTTTAACAACAAAAATTTAAAAAGTATGCATTCATACAGAAATTCAGAATGCAGAATTGAGCACAAATAATTCTAATAATGTAATAGAAATGCAGGGATATCTGTCCTAATTGCAGAACTGTATATTATTTTAATTTATTAATGAAATTATTTGTTAATTTTTTTGGTTTTATTTATTCCAATATTTCAGTATTGATCGATTTATCAGCAGCAGTTAAATACATAAGTACAAATAAATGTATGAATATATTAATATATATACACTGTAAATGAATGGAGCATTATTTTCATTTATTCACATACTGATGTGTTCATGTATAAATTTGTTTGTCACGTTTGGTTTTCCGTACATTTACTTTTCCACTGAAACCTTTCAAAATAAAGGCATTAAAATGCAGTTTCTTTGGAGCCAGTGTGATCCTATTTCTTCCTCCCCCCGCCTCCCTCCTCCCCCGTCTCCCCCCTCCTCTCTAAGTTGAACAGTCTTGTCAGAGCTAAACACACACATTGTCCTGGTTTTGATCTCCACTTCTCTCAGCATTAACATCGACTTTCCTTCCTCTTCTGTCTTTAAGCGTGGACACTGGACGACTTTGTCCCACGTTTAAGTATGCGCACATACTGTGTGAGGATTAAAGCCACGAGAGCAGCTTCAAGGCTCTGATGATGCTGCTGACAGGAAGCTCTGAGAGAGAGAGACAGGGGGAGAGACAGAGACAGAGGGGGAAATAAAAGCCCGCGGATAAACGCATGACTTTAAACTGTTTGTAGAGGATAAAGATGAGAGTGAGCGCGAATCTGAATTCAGAGTGTGTGACGTTAATTAAAAACCACTGAAGGACGAGTTCAAAGTGAGATTAAAGGGCAATGCCACAGTTTTAAAGTCAAGTGGTGATGTTTGCTCAAGGTCAGCAGCAGAAAAAACGCATGTTCACATCTTTATCTCACTGTTTTCAGACTTTTCCAACAGTAAAACTGCAGTTTGTAAACCACTCGCTCTCCCACACCAAACTCCATAGAGAAAATCAGCGATTTAAGCGCACAGGGACACAGGAGCTGCTGTTTAACTGCTGCCTCGTGTGGCCACTTTGTGTCACTTTATGTCACTGAGGTAAATCTGAATGAAGGTTTTTAAACACCGAAGTCACAGAATGATAGATTTGAACTTTACTGACGGAGGCAGCAGTGGATCGACAACTCCTGCGCACTGTGATTGTAAAATGACCGATTTTCTCTATGGGGTTTGGTGTGGGAGAACAAGGGGTTTGAAAACTTGATTTAAAATGATGGAGTGTCTGGTGTCCCTCCTGTCCACCATCATCGGTTTGTCAGGACGGAGACAATACATATACACACACACACATACATATATATATACATATATACATATATATATATATATATAATTACTTGAAAAAAAACCCTAAAAAAACTAAAGTGGCCCTTTAATGTTGCTACAGTGTCACTTCAGGTCTCACGAGGACAGACGTGACACTCATGTCCTCAAAGGAACAGATGGGTGGTTTACACACACACACACACACACACACACACACAGATAGATAGATGTGGTAACACTGTGACGAGCAGCGCAGGGGTCAGAGGTCATAGTCCCAGAGGGTCGGCAGACACGTGTGGAGGCGGGACAGTCTAAATAGACAGCAGTGTGTGTGTGTGTGTGATCATGATCAATTCAAACTTGCTTGTTTTAAATGCTGTTGTTGTTTAAAATTATCATTTCCTACTTTCATCTGTACAGTTTTGTGTATTTTTTGTGTTTTTCTCTGGGACGAACTTTGATGCACTTTTATATTTTTATACTATCAAAAGCCTTAACGTATAAGAAACATTATTAAACTTAAATAACTGAAGAAATATCTGAAAAAGTTATAGTTTAGGGTTTGTGACGTGTACAGAGTTGACTGTACGTGGTGAACAATGACATGGTGAAAGAAGTGGTAAACATGTACATAAGATGTCATAGACTGAAGATGATGAAGATTGTATCAGGTGTTTTATTTTGTTAAGTAGATTAAATCTGTTTGTCTTGATGTCCCAGCCAAGTTCTACCTGACAGGAGAAATGAAAGAGTGAAGACAGTGACGTGGTGAAACATCTGCAGGAGAAATGAAAGAGTGAAGACAGTGACGTGGTGAAACATCTGCAGCAGAAATGAAAGAGTGAAGTGGTGAAACATCTGCAGGAGAAATGAAAGAGTGAAGAGAGTGAAGATGAACTGAAGAACGAGGTCAGTCGTCAGGAGGTTTGAGAGAAAAACGCTCGATGAAGAAAAAGCCTTCGCTGCTCCTGATGAAAGGAATTAAAGACAAGCAGCAGCAGGGAGAGTGAGCGAGTGAACGAGTGAACGAGTGAACGAGTGAAAGTGAAATCACTGCATAATTAATTATCAGTCAATACGTAACATTAGAATGTTCAGAGCCTCGGGGGAAGATCATCTGTGGAGATTTTCATATCAAGGTTTTAGGAGGAAAGTGAACGAGTCTGTGAGGAGTTAAGTTAAGTCAAGTCAAGTCAAGTCAAGTCAAGTCAAGTTAAGTTACATTACGTTAAGTTAAGGGGGTTTCATTCAATTTACTTTGCAAAGAATGGACGGCCGATGGTGTAGTGGAGAGGGAACATGGCTTGGAGGGTTGCTGGTTCAAATCCAGACAGGTTAAGGGCCAGGGTTCCTACGGTGGCAAACTGTTTTACAAACTGTGAAACCAGGACTTAGAGGGAGTCTGGTTTGGAGGTTCACTGAGTGGTTCACGGCCGAGTGTTCATGTGCTCATGTCCTCATGTCTCTATATGTTCATGTGTCATGTTTATATCTTCATGTGTTCATGTCTTCATGTGTTCATGTCTTCATGTTTTCATGTGTTCATGTCTTCATGTCTCTATGTGTTCATGTCTTCATGTGTTCATGTCTTCATGTGCTCATGTCTCTATGTGTTCATGTCTTCATGTTTTCATGTGATCATGTCTTCATGTGTTCATGTGTTCATGTCTCTATGTGTTCATGTCTTCATGTGCTCATGTCTCTATGTATTCATGTCTTCATGTTTTCATGTGATCATGTCTTCATGTGTTCATGTGTTCATGTCTCTATGTGTTCATGTCTTCATGTGCTCATGCTCATGTCTCTATGTGTTCATGTTTTCATGTGTTCATGTGTTCATGTCCTTAGGTCTTCATGTGTTCATGTGTTCATGTCTTCATGTCCTTATGTCTTCATGTGTTCATGTGTTCATGTGTTCATGTCTTTATGTTTTCATGTGTTCATGTGTTCATGTGTGTTCACGTCTCTGATCTCTTGGCCTCGTTAATCTCAAACCTCGGCGTGTTAGTGAGCGTCAGTGACGTTAATCCAGCGCTGAGCTGCAGGAGGACCCTCGCTGACTAGATCATTGAAAATTAATTAATTTCTGGACGGCGTTGTGGAAGTTAAGGGGGCGGAGCCTCAGGAGCCTCAGACTCCCGCAGGTGGATGTGAGAAACGCGAGTGAATCTAAGCTCATGTTCTTTTTTTAAATCCCACCTGAGGGAGAAGCGGACGATTCTCTGACTCCATGTCGATACTTTCTCTCTCCAGCTGAGCGTGCGCACACACACACACACACACACACACACACACACACACACACACACACACACACACACACACACACACACACACACACACTCCCTCACAATCCTGAACTGAATTATTTGTTTAAGTAATTTTGTCACGTTTGGTTTTCCGTACATTTACTTTTCCACTGAAACCTTTCAAAATAAAGGCATTAAAATGCAGTTTCTTTGGCGCCAGTGTGATCCTATTTCTTCCTCCCCCCGCTGCCCTCCTCCTCCCCCGTCTCCCCCCTCCTCTCTAAGTTGAACAGTCTTGTCAGAGCTAAACACACACATTGTCCTGGTTTTGATCTCCACTTCTCTCAGCATTAACATCGACTTTCCTTCCTCTTCTGTCTTTAAGCGTGGACACTGGACAACTTTGTCCCACGTTTAAGTATGCGCACATACTGTGTGAGGATTAAAGCCACGAGAGCAGCTTCAAGGCTCTGATGATGCTGCTGACAGGAAGCTCTGAGAGAGACAGACAGAGAGAGAGAGACAGGGGGAGAGACAGAGACAGAGACAGAGAGAGAGAGAGAGAGAGAGAGGGGAAAACAAACGTCTGCAGATGACTTTAAACTGTTTGTAGAGGATAAAGATGAGAGTGAGCGTCAAGTTTAAACGATTTTAAGCGTAAGTGAGAACTAAGACGAGTGTTAGAGGAAATAGAGTCAAATATTACGAGAAAAAAGTCAGTTTTATAAGAAAAAAATCCAAATTTTACAAGAAAAAAGTTACATTTTTAACGAGAAAAAGGTCATAATTTTTTACGAGAATAAAATCGTAATTGTAAGACAATAAAGTCATAATTTTTTTGAGAAAAAAGTACATTTTATAAGAAAAAGTCATAATTTAACAAGAATAAAATTGTAATCTTACAAGAAAAAGTCAATTAAATAAAAAATAATAATTTAACGGGAATAAAATTGTAAATTTTATGAGACAAAAGTTGTAATTTTACAAGAAAAAATCAAATAATTTTATGAGAACCCATTTTAATTCATATCTCATTAAAATAACTTGATGTAACCATGGCAACTGTCTGGACCAGACGACAATCATTTCAGAATTCACGTATCGATGCTTTAGTGTAAACAGAAGAGTCTGCCCCCTGGTGGTGACGGATAATCCTGAATTAATAATCATTACTGGTCTCAGTAAAAAACAGTAAACATTCTTACCTTCAGGTATGAATGAATGGATGGATGAAGGAGTGAGCGTGAAACCATGAAGATCCTGATGACATCACAGTTTAAACAAAAACAAACAGAGCGTCCTCTTCCTGCTGACAGATGCAGATGCAGATGTTAACTTTCAGTCGTTTTCTCTCCTCAGACGAATGAAGATCTCATAGATCACACTCACATTCTGTGCGACACAGTTATTTATTCATTTACATCAAAACCACGCAACTCAAACGGAGGAAACAACACATTCAAATGAAACTTTTACACGTTTTTTATTTAAAGAGTTCAAATGAAATGATTTTTCATTAAAGTCTGAGGAGAAAACTACACCTGCTTTTAATCCCTGATGAAATGCTTTTTTATTTGGGTTTTTTTCCCCCTCAAACTTTCTCCCACTCCCACTGTGAGATCGTATCGATTAGAAACAAGCGCAGATCTTTTGATAATCTTTTTATCTTGTGGAGAGAAAAGGAAAAAAAAAAAAAAAGCCCTCGCAGCTGAAACACAAGAACTTTTGGGAACATCAATAACAAATAAATACACAAACACGACGGCGAGAGCTGCACAAAACTTTCACCAGAGAAACTTCACACACACACACTCACACACCTCAGATTCTGATTAATTTCACAATAAAAGCAGGAAAGAAGAAGAAAATGGGAAATGTTTGGTGATGGATGCAAACGAGTTCAGCTCAAAAAAACTGATAAATATGAAGAAAAACAGGGGGATTCGTGTCTTTTAGGGAGGAACGAACGGACGGAGGAGAAGACAAATGAGAGAGAAAGATGTGAGAGGACAGCAGCTATTGATCAGAGCTGGCATTAAAGGGACAGTTCAGCTGTTTTTGAAGTGTTACTCGCAGAGTGCTGAGCAACCCTAAAAAATACAAGCAAAACAAAAAGTAAACCGTTCGTCATCGTAGGTCTACGATCATCATAAGAACGCCTTCACGTCCCTTTCTCCCTGTTCAACACACTTTTAATTAAAACCACTCACTCTCCCACACCAAACCCCATAGAGAAAAGGTGCGTTTTTGGCTCACGCGGCCACAGGAGCTGCTGGTTCGCTGCTGCCCCGTGTGGTCACTCTGTGTCACCGAGGTGAATCCGAAAAAGGATTTCAAACCCCCGAAATCACAAAATAACACATTTGAACTGAGTGGTGGAGGCAGCAGTGGATCAACAACTCGTGTGTCACTGTGATGGTAAATAGTTGATTTTCTCTATGGGGTTTGGTGTGAGAGAGCGAGGACATAAATAAAGACGTCTCACAGTGAAAATGAGGGTTTTTGTCAAAGGAGATAAAAATGATCTCTTAGCCTCAACAACTCGATTGATGTTCAGACAAACCAAAAAAATCCCAACTACCCCCCCTTAATAATAGATGGACTCTTCCAAATCACCATGAGACGTTTGAACTTTTCTCACCAGAATCAACATCGATCTTTTTTTCTTTTCATCTCTTTAACCTGTTTTTTTTAATCGTGTGAACTGAACTTCTTCATGTTTCCAAAATTAAAGACATTAAAGGGAAAACTTTTATTATAATTATTATAATAATTATAACTCAGAGGTGAGCTGAGTTCACTCATTCACTTTCAACTTCAGAGGGAAAATAATTAAAACTTTATCTAGCTTTAACTTTAACTAATCTCACTTAATCATTCTAAAATGTCCCGAAGACACCGTCTACTTATGCTTAAGTGTATAGTTCATTAAACACAGTTTTCTTTTGTTTTAATCTAAAAAAACTCTGTTTTACTTTTTTTCTTTTTTTAAATTCCAGGTCTGACGACTAAAAGCAGGATTTTTTAAGTTTGCATCATATAAAAACAGCATTTAAACGTCCTCTTCTGTTAACTCCAATAATATAAACTGAAAAAAAAGTCTCATGAGTAGAAGTCAACGTCCAAATTACATCTGTGGGACCAAGAATGAGGGAGAGACACAGAGGGACAAGGACTCTCGTTCAGGGCTAACAAGAGACATCAAATAAGCAGATTATATATAAAATACAATAAAATGATTTAAGAGTGTTAGGGCCAAACTGGAGAGAAAAAAATATTTCAAAAAACTCAATTTTATAACAAAATTTTACGAAATCTTACAAATTTTACAAAAAAGTCCTAATTTTACGAAGTCTATAATTTTATGAAAAGTCTATAATTTTACAAGAAAATAGTCATTATTTTACAAGAAAACGTAATTTTACAAAAAGTCATAATTTTACGTGAAAGTCATAATTTCACGAGAAAATTCAATTTATGAGAAAAAGCCATCATTTTAAGAAAGTCATGATTTTACTAGTGTCATAATTTTACGAAAAAGTACATTTTACAAAAAAATCGTAATTTTACGGAAAAGTACATTTTACGAGAAAAGTCATTATTACAAGAAAAAAGTCATAATTTCATGAGAAAAGTCATAATTTTACGAGAAAAGTCATAATTTTATGAGAATAAAGTCATAATTTTATGAGAAAAAGCTGTAATTCTAAAGAAAAAAGTCATCATTTTACAAGAAAAGTCATCATTTTATGAGAAAAAAGCTGGAATTCTAAAGAAAAAAGTCATAATTTTACGAGAAAAAAACTATTTTACGATATATAATTTATTTTGGATATAAAAAATAAATACATTATTTATGTGACTTTGACAATTTTATCCCAAACTTTCATCTTTAAGTATAAAATATTGTTTAGATTTTTCATTTAAGATGAAGAATAAAGAAAGACGTATGTTTGACACCCGACGTCTGTCTCATGTTTATCTTTATTGGACACAAACACCAACAACAACACATTTTCATGTTGTTTATGACACACAATAGATTTAATCTGCTCTGTTACACCAAGGGAAGCCTGTATACATGCACTACACACACACACACACACACACACACATACTTAAATATCATTGCCACTCTGTTTCTCTATACAATAAATATTTAATCACATCAAAGTCTAAATTAATATGAAAAAGAAAAAATAATCCGTTTACATTAAGAATGAATATTTCTGTTGTTTTTTCCTGTAGAAACACAGAATGAAATATATGAATAGATAAATGAGTGAATGATTAAACCTTTTTTAAAAGACCTAATTATGTTCATTCAGTCATTTATTTCTACATTTGTTGATGGTGGTGTTGTTTTTTTCCCTCTTTATTCATGTGTAATTGTGACACTGTTGGTTTTCCATACAACTCTGACTTTTAAAAGAGAAGTTAAACAAACGTTTAATAAATGGTAAAAACTAAATAAAAAATAAAGGAAGTTCATTTAAACTAAAGTTACATGAGGTTTGGTTCCGTAGGAATGAACTTTAATTTAGTTTTTACTGTTTGAAGACTTATTTAAACGTTTGTCAACTGTTTTTGTTTTACAGTGTTTTTAGTGTGAGAAACTAAAGGTGCTTCACGTCCAAGAAGAGAAAGAAAGAAGAGGAAGAAGAGAAAGAAAGAAGAGGAAGAAGAGAAAGAAAGAAGAGGGAAAAGATAAAACCTAAAATTCTTCTTTTTTGTTTGATTAAAAGCAGAAAAGCTACAATATTTTCTCTGTTTTCTGGCTGAACAAACTCATCTTCCTCTTCCTCACTGCTTATTTACTCCTCCTCCTCCCTCTCTTCTCACCCTCTCCTCCTCTCGTCTCCTGAGACTCGGCAAAAAAACACATTTTACCAAAACTGTGAAGAGCTGAAGAGAAAAATGTCAAACTAAGACGACAATGTGTGAAAAGCTGTGAAAGAGGAGAGTTTACAGGTGAGGAGGAGGAGGAGGAGGAGGGGAGGGAGGAGGAGGAGGGAGGAGGAGGAGGAGGGAGGGAGGGAGGGAGGGGGAGGAGAGGAGAGTTTACAGGTGAGGGAGGAGGAGGGAGGGAGGGAGGGAGGAGGAGGGAGGGAGGGAGAGGAGGAGGAGGTTTACAGGTGAGGAGGGAGGGAGGAGGAGGGAGGGGAGGAGAGGAGGAGAGAGGGAGTTTACAGGTGAGGGAGGAGGGAGGGAGGGAGGGGAGAGGAGGGGTGAGGAGAGGAGAGGAGAGGAGGAAGAGGAGAAGTAAAAGAGGAGAGAAAGAAGAGGAAAATACTGAGGTAAAGTAAGAAAAGTGAGTTTAAAAAAAATACTTACTTTATAAACTTTATCAATGATCGTCTGAAATGAAACTTTTAAATAAAGTTAAAGGTTCAGAGACACGTGTGTTTCTTCACATGATGACATCACAGAGACAAAGTCACATGACCTCATGCCTCTGTCCACATAAAGACACATCGTCAAACATGTGATCAAGTGTAGTTTTTCTGGAAATGTTTGAGCCGAGACAATTTACGATCTTTCCACTCATTAAAGAACTTTGAGGTTTGAAATGATCCGATTCTTTTAATTTTCACGTTAAAACTTTCACTAAAAAAAGTATACGACCTGCGAAAAATTATTTAGGTGTGTAACGATCACGTCAAACTTTCAACGTACGCGAGTCGGCAAAACCCCATATGACGTAAACATCTTCACCCACTTACAGTTTATGCTAACCCAAAAAATCGTAAACCCTCGGACTGCAAACTCTGACGCTAACCAAACTTTATGAAAGAACAGAACAGTGGGTGTGTTTACACAAGCATGCGTGCACTTTCCTGGAGACACGATTACGATTGTCGCGATGTTACCTTAAATTATTTTTGGTCAGGATAATCACGAACATCGCAATCACGTCGTCCAACAGCCGAACTGGGACTCAAAATGGCCGCCACTGCATAGGAGGAAACGGCAAATAAATAGGAATGACGACTAAAAAAACAAAGTTTAAAATGTAAACGAGCCTCTGATCGTACAAACATCGCAAAAAACCACTGTGAAACTACGAGACTGAAGAAGAAGAAGGTGCAGGTGTGTCACACGCACGAGGCCGGGTTTGAGGGGCAAAGGGGCGGAGCTACAGGGGATTCTTTTTAGACCATGAAGCGGTGCTCTTTGCCATCGTGTGCCATCAGGATGACGTTACGGTTGGACGTCCAGATGAGGCGAGCGAGCTTCAGATGGTTCTGGGAGCCCGGAGACGCCGGCTGCACCGGAGGAACCTGGTACGTCTTAATGCAGCGGAGCTGAGGAGCAGAGTTCAGCATCCCGATACTGCCGAGCAGACCGATGTTCATCTGAGGAGCACAAACACACACACACACACACACACACACGTGAGAGAAGCTCTCAAACCACAAGGTTTTCCCACTCTATACTCCGTTTGATATGGTTTTCCATGACGTCATAACTCCTCCTTAACGTGGGCGGGGCCATCGTAGCACGGCTGTGAAGAACATTCAATTCAAAAGAACTTTATTTGTGGGTACACAGGGCAGTTTATACATAACAAAGAGGAGTTAAAGATAAATATAAATATATAGTGCATCAAAGAGAGAAGCATAATAGTAGAAGCTAATATAGATGTTATATATGCTAATATATTTGCTAATGTAGATGCTATAGATGCTAGTTCAGATGCTAGTGTAGATGTTTTTGATGCTAATGTAGATGTTATAGATGCTAGTGTAGATGTTTTAGAAGATATAAATGCTAGTGTAGATGTTATAGATGCTAGTGTAGATGTTATATATGCTATAGATACTAGTTTAGATGTTATAGATACTAGTGTATATGTTTTAGTTGTTATATATGCTAGTGTAGGTGTTATATATGCTATAGATACTAGTGTAGGTGTTATATATGCTATAGATACTAGTGTACGTGTTATATATGCTAGTGTAGGTGTTATATATGCTAGAGTACATGCTGTAGAAGCTTATGTAGATGTTATAGATACTTGTGTAGATGTCATGGATGCTAGTGTACCTGTTATAGATGCTACAGTACATGCTGTAGAAGCTTATGGAGATGTTATATATGCTAGTGTATGCGTTATATATGCTAGTGTACGTGTTATATATGCTAGTGTAGGTGTTATATATGAAATAGATACTAGTGTACGTGTTATATATGCCAGTGTAGGTGTTATAGATGCTACAGATACTAGTGTAGGTGTTATATATGCTATAGATACTAGTGTACGTGTTATATATGCTAGTGTAGGTGTTATAGATGCTACAGATACTAGTGTAGGTGTTATATATGCTATAGATACTAGTGTACGTGTTATATATGCTAGTGCAGGTGTTATATATGCTATAGATACTAGTGTACGTGTTATATATGCTAGTGTAGCTGTTATAGATGCTACAGTACACGCTGTAGGAGCTTATGTAGATGTTATAGATGCTAGTGTAGCTGTTATAGATGCTATGGATGCTAGTTTACAAACTTCACTTTTCTGTGCCGTTTTCTTGCCAACGTGGTTTTTGTGTATTTTCACTCCTTTAAAAAACAAAAACAACACTGACTCATGACGCTGGTTATGATACTTTATGATATTTGTTTCTCTCTCTCTCTGGAGATTTAACCTGTTTTCTTCAGTCTCCGTGACGACGACAGAGACTGAAACTGGACACAGCATTGTGTGTGTGTGTGTGTAGGAAAAACACAGCGAGTATCATCATTTCCTGAGACGACACTGCCCCTCCCTCACACTCACACACTGACCGACAGAGCGTCTGCCAGCTCATTACCACAGCAGCCGTCCTGCCGGCGTGCTCACAGTGGTTTATGCTTACAGTAATGCCATTAGTGTGTGTGTGTTTCTATATGTGTGTGTCTGCAGACAGTCGTGTCAGAGGTCGTCAAGACCTTTCATTCAAAATAACAGTCAGTCAGTCAGTATCTCTGCACTCTGAACGTATGTATATGTACATACTTCACTCACTACCACAAATAAATAATTAATTAAAATTCAAAAGTATGTAAGAAAGCACCAAAAAAGAATAATATACTTCCTACATGGATTGATTTTTGTCAATTATCTGTAAAAACAGCGATATTTAAATAAAGCTTCAAAATTTCAATAAAATTTTTTATTTCTTTGCGTAATAATTTGTGTAAATAAATAAGAAGGTAAGATAAATTTCAAGGAGACAGATGAACTTGCTCATGTTTACCTGCCAGAAGGAGATGTGGCTGTCAGCGTTGGAGTACGTTGCTAGGTAACGACCGTCAGGGGCGAACGACACGGCGGTGATCGGACCCTTGTGACCGTGGATGTTCTGCAGAGAGAGAGAGAGAGAGAGAGAGAGAGAGAGAGGGAGGACACATTTAAAATGTGTAACCACTTGAGCGAAAACAGGGGAAGATAAAAAAGTCTCGGACACGGAAAATCGAGCTAAAAATAAAACTGTCAAAACACACAGTTCTTCCCGTTGAACTATAGATGCTAGCACTTTATAGTTGCTAGGCTAGCTTAAAGCGCTTTTTTGTACCCAAATGTTTGAATAAAAGTGTCTGCTAAATGACATGTAATGAAAAAAGACGACAAAAACAAGTGATATTACAAGTATTAGAACTAACTAATATTCCACATTCAACTAAAACCTTCTAATATCTGTGTTGAACTTGAAACATAATTATTAAGTTATAAAAGAAAAACCTCAGCTGTTGATGTGACAACTGATTTGTGTTTATGTTTAAGACTTTCATATAGAAATATGTATAAATCAATACAAAGAGGGAGAGAGGGAGCATCTATATTTTTGTATGTATATACAAAAATGTATATATAAATGTGTATGTATTTTATATATTATAAATATAAATATATATAAAATGTATATATAATATACATAAATTATATAAGATATAAATGTAAAATATTTTATATTTATATATATGTATATATAAATAAACACATTACTGTGTGATGTTTGTGCAGATCTGTGAGAAACAGTATGTCAAGACAATTATTAATGTAAAATGCTCATTTTACATTAATAATTTAAGAAAGAGTTATCGCAGCAGGCCGTGTTGTGATTGTGATAATTGTTCAGCTCTCGTTAGCTCTAATGAAATTCTCTGTGCTCAGCGTCACCTTTAACTTTGCAGAGCGTGAGAGGTAGAAATGGAGAGAATAAAGTGAATAGAAAGGACACTTTGGCCATTTTTCCAGAATAACTTTCAATATCTGGCAGTTATTTATAATTTACTCCATGTTAAATAATGCATTAACAATGTAAATGAAGAAAAAACACTTTTTTTTGAAAGTTGAACAGTATAAAACATATTAAAACAAATCCCATTTGTGTGAGTTTTTGTCTCAGTGAAACTTGTGTACAGGTGTTTTTCTCTCTCTGGTGACAAAGACGCTGATTCTCCGGCTTCTTCCTGCAACAGCGTGAGTGAAATTACCGCAAACAACCGCGCGACGTCTCTGACGTGCAACTTCTCAGCTTTCAGAAAACTGTCGGAAAGTTTCCGATTGCATATTTACAGTACTCTTAAGAGTATTTGAAGGAGAACAGACGCTAAACTGCGAGTTCATCTCCAAACTTCAAATCCTCGTCCTGGTTGAACGGCAGCTCTGCTCTGATTGAGCTCGACAGTAAGTGTTTGCTTGTGAGCGGATAATTCCATCAGACGCGAGGCCGGCTCCTGCTCTGACAGATGCTGCAGCTCCGCCTCCACAAACTCTGGGGACGGAATAAAGTGACGCGGGCGCCACGTGTAACGCAATCAAGTGTCCCACCAGATGCAGGGTGTGTGTGAGGCAATAAATGCCCTCTCTTACACCCCCCCCCCGCACCTGGGTTTACAAACTCTCACCTCCAGATGAGATTAGGACACGGCGCCTCTGGCGCTCACACACTGAAATAATAACACGTCTGCGGTGATTAAAGCAGGAAAAATGAAATAAAAATCGCATTTTTTTCCCGTTGCTGGTGAGAAGACGATTAGATTCCAGCAGTGTTGGCTGAGAGCGTCCAACCTTCGCCTCCTAATGAATGCCTTCATTTTGCTTTCCTTCACCTCCGTCAGTCGCTCTCTCTCTTTCTCTCACAGGTTATTTTCTTCTTCTTCTTCTTCTTTATAGCGAGATCCCAAATCACATTTTGCCGTCGCTGCTGCTCTTCAAGATAAAACGATCACACGGCAACAAAGAGTGGAGACAGATGTTCATCAAGGTTTGAGACCAACGACCAACTCACGTCTTAGAAGATCTGAGAGAAACAAACGTGTTTCTACAGAAGACAAAAGTCCTGCATGGCGAAGTCTCACTGATGTCGTCGAGGAGACTACGCCTTTAACCTCTGAATTGTGCGAGGAACCCATCGTAATCCTTCAGATTATTATTCTATCCGTGACTTTGTGGTTAACGTGCATAAAAAACTCTTGAAAACTTGCATGGAGGTCATGTTTGGGGAAACTGCGATATTGGCACAGTTCTTGGACCCGTGCATTGCTCAAAGACTCTATAGCGCCCCCCAAAGGTGAAAACTTAGGGGGTGGTAACAAAATTGAGTTCCACTGCATTTCCCGAAACTTGGTGGGAAGATGTTATAGACTAAGACAAACAAAAAAGTCCACCATTACCATAATGACCTCAACTCAACAGGAAGTCGCCCATGTGGGAATCTTGTGGGAATTTTTTCACAATAATAAATCATTGTAAAACCTTCATTACCTCAGTTCAATATAAATATTATTACTGTAATTTAACTATTAATTCAGAGTATGAGGAGGGTTGTATTTACAATATTTCAGAATATTAAAGACGCTTTTATAACTACAATGATGAGGTGTGTGTGTGTTCTTGTATTTGTGTCCTCTTTGGGACGTTCTTTATTTCTTTTTTTTTCCATTAAACACTGACCTTGTCAAGACCAGTTGTCCTCATGGAGACCAAAACCTGGTCCTAATGAGGCAGAACCTGATTTCTGAGGAACTGCTTAAAGTTTAGGACTAAGAATTGAGTTGTTTAGGTCAAAGTTAGGGTTAGAGACTGAGTGGTTTTGGTTTAGATTAGTGATAAGGCTTTGTTTAGACGACCGTCCAAACGAATGGAAGTCAATGCAGAGTCCTGGGGAGTGTGTGTGTGTGTGTGTGTGTGTGTGTCATGGTGGACTGCCTACTAAATCAATCAGCCTATCAGAGAGCAGTGAAGCACACTGAAACCATTTACAGCACTCTGTACTTCAATACACCTGGCCTGGGACTCCAGGGTGTGTGTGTGTGTGTGTGTGTAAGGGCTCATCCCAGCTCCTCCCCTCCCCCCATGACTGACAGCACATAAGCCCCGCCCTCCACTTCAAAAACAGTTTTCTTTTTTGGCATTATTCACAGTCTGTGTGTGCGGTTATTGGATGACGTCGCTGCAGTCTTTAATAAATACCGGCATCATGTGACACAAGCATGAGCCAATCCTGGAGCAGATCCTGGCTGTGTGTGTGTGTGTGTGTGTGTGTGTGTGTGTGTGTGTGTGTGTGTGTGTGTGTGTGTGTGTGTGTGAGCGTGAAGACCCACACACATCATCAACAAACATGATGACCTTGTGCTTCTGGTCACCATGAGTCACTGTGACCTCAGTGGCTTCTTGCAGGTGTTGTTAGTATTGTAGCAGGTCTAATGGCTGCTGTGAGACACACACACACACACACTGCACGCCCTGCCTGCACACACACACACACCGCACACACACACTCTGCCCAGACATGCTCCTGAAAACTGTCTCACGTTTCCCAGTGAGAAACCAAAGTCTAGATGACACAATGTACCAAACTCCATAGAGAAAATCAGCGATTTTAGCTGACTGGGACACAGGAGCTGCTGGTCCACTGCTGCCTCGTGTGGTCACTTTGTGTCACTCTAGTTGATTCAGATAAATGATTTCAAACACCAGAAATCCCCAAATCATACATTTGAACGCGTTAATGGAGTCAGCAGTGGGTCAAAACCTTCTGTGCACTGTGATGTAAAAATGCTGATTTTCTGAATGGACTTTGGTGTGGGAGACTGAGCAACGTGTCATTTCTGAGCATAAAAAAGCTGTTTAACATTAAAATAAAGTGATGAACACATGTTCATCAGATACTAGAGTGTTAATGTGATTAAAGGTGTTTTTCCTCGTGTCCACACTGGCGGCCATGTTTTCACTGAGTAAGCTGGTTCTCAGCGCAGGGGTCAGTGACCCACTTAAACACACTTCATAAAAACTGAACTATCCCTTTAAGTGGAGGTGATTCTTCAGCAATGTGTCCGAGCTCTGCCTATTATGGGATGTGGAGAGGGAGGGTGAAGCTACACCTTCAGATACAGAGTGATGATGAAACAGATGCAGACGGGAGACAAAGATCACTCACATTGTTTCTTTGTGTTCAATTAGTGGATTCAGAGGAGTCTGAGCAGCTGGACACACACACACACACACACACACACCACACACACACACACACACACACACACACACACACACACACACACACACACACACACACACACACACACACACACACACACACACACACACACACAGCTGACAAGGACTGTTCACGGAGGCTGATCAAAGCTGTGGCAGATGGTCAAGCAGAGACAAGCGAGCTACAGTTGGACACACACACACACACACACACACTCACACACACTTTATACGCAAAAACTGTCACGTCATCTCCTTACTCTGATGTTGTTTTTCCTTCCTTCCTTCTTTGCTTACTCTCCTGCTGATGCTACCTTTCCTTCTTTCTTTCCTTCCTTCCTCTCATCTTGATGCTGTCTTTCCTTCCTTCCTCACTCTCCTCCTGATGCTGTCTTTCCTTCCTTCTTTCCTTACTCTCCTGCTGATGCTACCTTTCCTTCCTTCCTTACTCTCATCTTGATGCTGTCTTTCCTTCTTTCCTTATTCTCCTCCTGATGCTGTCTTTCCTTCCTTCTTTCCTTACTCCTGCTGAGTGCTACCTTTCCTTCCTTCCTTCCTTACTCTCATCTTGATGCCGTCTTTCCTTCCTTCCTCTGTCCTGATGCTGTCTTTCCTTCCTTATTTCCTTACTCTCCTTCTGATGCTACCTTTCCTTCCTTCCTTACTCTCCTGCTGATGCTGCCTTTCCTCCCTTCCTCACACTCCTCATGATGCTGTCTTTCCTTCCTTCCCCCTCCCCTTCCTCTACACTCACATACTCAATTCAGCATTTTTTTTTTTGGTCAGTCTAATCTGTAATCTGTGTTTTAATCTAAGTGTCATCTACAGGTAAACAGATAAAGTTAACACACATATATTTTATTTACTTTTTTTATCCATCTATTTTTTCATTTACTAATTTATTTATTTCAGCTGATTTTAGGTCAGTTTTACTTTATTTCCTGTCGTCTCCTTCGCTTCTTTGTCTCAGTTGTGTTTATGGACGTGTGAATGTCTCTGTGTGGGTGAATGTGTGACTGAGTGAGGATGTTTTAATATGTACGAAAAGTACTTTATAAATAAAGATTGAAACATGTTACAACATCCAAACTAATATAAAACATAACAATCATTTAAATACACGTGGTTAAAAGGGCACACTGTGAATGGTTACACATACATGAACACACACACACACACGCCCCACAAAGATATTATCTATTAAATGTTAATTACAGCAAATAAAACACAAAGGAAAAGCTCGTCCTGTCTTAACCCTGTGTCCAAACACACACACACACACACACACACACAGAATGTTGGGTGAACAGAGGCCAGTGCTGTTATCAGATATAAATGACCCCCTCCACCAGACTTCGACTGCTCAGGTTACTCACAATCAATACACAGCAAATTACCAATACACACACACACACACACACACACACACACACACACACATGACCAAACATAAACATGTACAAAGACAAAAACATGATTAAGAGACTCATCACTTCATCATTAATCAGCCTCTCCTCCTTCTCTTTGTCTGTGCTTCAAATGTTTGTCTCTCCTCAGTTCCTCTGTCCTATCTTCTCCTCTCTCTGTTCTTACTCTCTTCTTATTGGTGTTTGGATGGATGTTTGGACAGATGGATTATGTTTGGATGGATGGAAGGATGGATGATGTTTGGATGGATGGATGATGTTTGGATTGATGGATTATGTTTGGATGGATGGATGATGTTTGGACGGATGTTTGGACGGATGTTT